>NC_086447.1:763925686-764225686 GCF_028390025.1 Pseudophryne corroboree
CTCTTGTATAGATATAGTGGAAGGTGCCACTGCATGGCATTGCACATGGAACCCCTCATCTCTTAATATGTCCTTGGTGTGTCCCGTCAAATCAATGAATGCAAATAACAAATCAGTGTTTTTCACAGTCACTTAGTGGATTCATTGCTTGTGATCAATATCAATGTGCGGATTTAAGACATGTGAACAGATTATGCTCACCTGATACAGGTAAAATATTTTTTTTTTAAAATCACTTTCACTAAGCTAGTGATAACTCATCATTTTATAAACACATTTAGAGGTAAATAAATTTTCACATTTGAAACATATAATTTTTTACCCAAGCAGTGGTCGCGGCCTGAATAAATAAGCGCTGCCAACCCCTAATAAAACACAGGGGGGGGGGGGGGGGGGGGGGAAATAACATATTATTTCCCCATTCAATCATTTCAATAAAAAGCAGAAAAGAAATCTAGTGTAAGTAACAAAAATAACATATTATACCCCTATTCAATCATTTCAATATAAAGCAATACTAATAAAAAAAATCTGAATAGTATACATGTAATATCATACCGACCAAAGAGCTGATTCTGACTCACGAGATTCAGCCATCTGCAGCATGCAGAATCAGCGTTCACCGGCAGGTCCCATCTCACAGTACAGCAGCAGTGTGTGCGGAGGGTGCACCATACATAACGCTGCATGGTAGGGGGCGCTGTTGGTGGCATTTGTTAATTATCTGTTTTAATTACTTTCACTTACAGCTTCCCTCCTTTTGGAAGCCCAGCATCTCCTGACCGCCCCTATCTCCTACCCCTTCAGTCACTAATACCTATACAACATTCATGAGCTCAACTTGAGATTTCTTTGTTATTCAGTCAAGCTGTCCTTTATTACATTTTAAGATGCTGACATACCCGGGATTCAAACGCATTGCCTGTGGTATTGCAGTCAGACAATCTATTCATTGAGCTATGTGGACTTGCATAGAAAGGTAGATAATTCTAAGATAGAGAATTCTAACTATTTGAAGCCTACCTTGTACTTTATGAAAAATTATATAGCTAGCATACAGGTGCCCCTTCAGAGCTTGGAGCCCTCTGAGAGTTACGTCCCTGCCTACCCATACACATGAAGCACTCAACCACGACACTACTATAAGTCAAGTGGTTACTAGTGAACACATTGTCACTGCCCAGTTTATGCAAAAATTAGTAACTTCACTTCTGTGCATGTGCTCTGTTCACTGACACATATGGCGAGTTTTTGCGTAGATATCCGTGCATCTCAGAATCAGTCTCTTAGACTCTAATGAATGGGGATACATGGGCGAGAATGGACACCACTTGCAGCTCAATTACCTCAAGAACTATACAAAGTAATAATATGAATATTATTTTTCTTTTGCAATTGATGGCCCACATTACCATTATATTTAACCACTTGCCTGGCTCAGTCGCACCAGACCACATCAGGCTGTGCTTTCCCTAACATGGTAACATCTGATGTGACCTGTCAGAGAATCTCCCTGAAGTTGTCGTTCTCAGAGGATCCTCCAATCCCTCTGCTTCCTGGTACCTCCCCCCCACTGCCTGCCGTGCTGTCGATTACTGCTGATCGGTCAGTCTGGCAGCTTCTCCCCACCCAGCGGCTGCAGACACTTTGCTCAATATTCATAATATGACGTATTTGTAACAGAAATCAATATATCAAGTTAATACCAGAAAAACTTGGCTATTATTATGATTTACAGAGTGTGACTGTTGTTCTATATTTTTAAAAGTTGAGTCTTTTTGTTTAGAGTTTTACAGAAAAACAAATAAATAAAAAAGAGACCTAAAGGTGCCCACACGGTAATATTTTTTTAAACAATATGGGCGTTTACGACCAATCGGAACGGCACATCATTTAAAACTGGTCCGTGTGTGGGCATGGATATGATGTGGCTCGTTCGCCACCTCCTCCGATCTCTTGAACATGCAGAAAGATCTGAGGAGGTGGCGAACTAAGCCAAGGCACCCCCCCCCCCCTCCCCAGCGTTGCTCGTTGTGTGTGCACTTGTGATGCCGTCCCACTCCATGTGTGGGGACCTTAACAAAACCTTGTGTATCAAAACAATTGAACATAGTGCAGTGGTCAAAAGTTGTATGTCTCAGTGCGGCAAAAGTAGAAAGCAATAAAAACATAAAAATGCTTATCAAGCACATGTAGTAGGGACTTATTCAGCATCCAGGGACTTAAGTGTAAATATTTACTTATGCATTTATTTATTCATGAGATCCTCCAGGATGACCCTAAACTGACAAATCAACGGGGGAGATGCCATCACAGTTTCCTGAGAGTGTCACGTTACAGGACAGTACTGACTTTATATTATTTTCCTAATCAGATTGTATTGATTTTATAATGGATCAGCTGTATGAATACCAAGAACAATTACAATATACTTGTTGGCAGACTGCTTTAAACCGTGCTTTGCTCATTGTTACACAGGTACTGATGTGCATAATGCTTTTAAATTGTTTTGATATGGTCTAATGCCTAAGATTTCAATATTTTTCTATTTGTATTTTAGTTCCTGGATTTGAGAAGATATTTGAACACACATTGATATTAATCCTAAGAAATTAATATATCTATGCCAGGTGAGTCTGGAAAATTGTATATTCACCCATTGATTTGACGTTACCATTTTTGGATTTCTAATTTATTAGAGGCCCTTATGAGAAGAAATCATTGGAAATTTGGTTGACTTGTGAAGTCACATTCCCGATGATTGATATTGTACCATTAAAATTACTTTGCATTTATTTCATTTGTGTATCAAGCTGGTTAAGTGGTCAAAATTACTGTCGCTAACCTAACCCGGTAAATATGACCCTAACCTCATTATGCAGAAGTGCATATAACATGATCGAGTCACATTATTATGACCACCAGCTAACAGCCAGAGTAACCGCCGTGTGCAGCACGGACAGCAGTTAGACAGGCTGAACTGTCATTTTAGACACACGTTTGGTAGCCACAGGTTCATTTTAATGGTGAGCTGCTCCATTGTAGTATGTCGGTCGGCCTTCATGCACCTTTGTAGCCAACATTCACCACATTAATGGCACGTGGTGCTCTGCAGTTTCCACTTTGGTTATTCGCAATGGAGCCATTTGTCCAGTCACGATACACCTTTACCACAGCAGCACTGCGCTCTTTTTGCAACTATTATAAATCACCCCTTTTACCCATGACAGTAACGAGTGATATGTATGCAGACG
This sequence comes from Pseudophryne corroboree, assembly GCF_028390025.1. Classification (NCBI taxonomy): domain Eukaryota; kingdom Metazoa; phylum Chordata; class Amphibia; order Anura; family Myobatrachidae; genus Pseudophryne; species Pseudophryne corroboree. Next base: position 763,928,941 of record NC_086447.1, read on the forward strand.
GCCTATCACACTCCTTATATACCCACCAAGCCAGCGCACAACATGTGATCTGTCTATCACCTATAGAAAAATAAATTCATGACAAGGTCTAGATTATTAGCCATACAATCAAAAGTAAATTAGCTGCATAGATAAGTGGCAGGACGATCATGCATTCGACCATATGCACTATCTATTCTGTGTGTAAGTGATTTTTGGTATTCTGTTATTTTCTAAAGAACATTAGTTTGTTAAGGATTGCCCATATTGTATCTTTCCACCAGTATCTGTTATTGCCATAGCCCAAGTCATCATCTGCTTACAAGTGATTATATATAGTGTTAATATTCTTATTATCTCATCTTAGAGCACCATCAGGTGTTCATATATGATATCATGATTTTTTTTCTTGTTTTTTTATTAGAAAGCAAGATACCTAAGATCCGATAATATGTGCACTCATTTCACTGTAAAGAAAACATGTAGCCAGGTAGAATTCTTTTAAAGGTCAATAAACTCATCACATCAGCTCCTAAACAATAGGCTTCAATCTACCGCATATTGAAACTTTCCAAGCTGTGAGCTAAATGATGCAAATCAAATGAGAGTGATGCTTGGGAATGATTTTTGAGGGATTTTTTAAATAAATGTTTTTATGATTTTTACACCCGATTGAAATCTATTTGGTTTATTAAAAATGATACTAAGGTGTCTATTCAATTGATGTCGGATCCTTTCTGATGGAAAGGATCCGACAGTTCAGTATTCAATTTGAGGCCAAATCCGACAGGTTTTGTCCATTTCCGACAATATCAATCCGACTTTTTTAAAGTCGGATTGACATTGTTGAAAACGGGACTAAAACCTGTCGGATTTGGCCGCAAATCCAACAAAACACGTGGATCCGTGGTTAATCTGCCGATCCACCTGTTTTCCAATTAGTCAGAATTGCCGACAAGTTGGAAAAACGGCAGCCTCATTAAATAGGTCAAATCATTATTGGACCTAAAAAAGGACTAGACTGCAGATCCGACTAAAATTGAATAGACCCCTATACTTTTAACTAATACTATCTGAAAAGTCAAATATTCAAAGATTTTTGTTAGTTTCTTTTTACCTGGGTTTTCATGTCTGAGAACTGTAAAACAAGAATTGTTGGTAACTTTACTAAACGGTGACTGCTTCTCAGTGGGTTTGACCTAGGTTTGCTAGGATTGTAAATTGGTCACACTTGGGGGCGTGACCAATCCCATGGGTGTGGTCAAATCCAGGGCATGGCCATGTCCACTCCCCCCTAAAAAAGAAAGTTTTAAAAATACAATTTTAACAATACAAAAATAATACACACATGGACAATCATTCTGCACAGCAAACCAGGAATGTCACTGTGCACCCTCCTCCTCCCCTCCTAGTTCTGGGATAAACGCTCCACTTCAGAATACTATAACCAGGGTCAAAACTAGGATTTTTGGCACTCGGGGCAAGGCAGTAATTTGGCGCCCCCCATGCACACACACACTTTGTAACCATGTCAAAAACACAGTAATAAACAGCTGGCAGAGTGACAACCAGCATCGTCAGGGTGCATCCAGTACACATTCCCTAGGAAAATCGATAGGAACATGATAAAACCAACATGCACCTCAGGTACAGTATTGTGGGGGACTCTGACTGTCCAACTACGGTAGGACTACAAAGCCCAGTATGCCAGTAAGGACCTTCGACCAATTAGAGAGTAGTACCAACCTTCTGGGGAGGGGACACACAATGTGGGTTATCCTGACTGCAGAGAGGAATTCCCTAGGTCTGGCTGGTGTTATATACCTGATGTAAGCCATGCAATCACTGTATCACACACCCTGGGAGGAGGAGGACTCCAACTGGCCAACTGCTGTAGGACTACAAAGTCCTGCATGCAAGTTGGGACCTAGGACCACACTGTGGGAGGCAGCAGCTGTCCTGGCATATAGAGATCTCACCTTAGTGCCCAGACTAATTACAGGCTGCTGCTGCTTCCTCTCGCCCTGTCCTCCTCTGCTGGAGCTGCCGTGCAGGAAGGGGGAGGCCCTGAAGAACAGGGCTGGGGGCAGACATAGTTTACACAGGAACAGAAGTGTGTGAATGGCTACCCCCACCCCATTCATAAGTGTTCTAGTTGCCGGGGGATTTGGTTTCCCAGGAGCCTACAATGGTGGTATTGGGTAGCAGGGACCTGCATCGACGATTCTGGGACCCGGCAGTAGGTAGCGTCTTAGGGCACTGTCCTCCTGGGGTGGAGCTGCAGGCGAGAAGGGGGAGAACAGTGCTTGGGAAATGAAAGGGGGTAGCTAGAAAGTCCTTGGTCACCACAGTGAGGGTTCTTGGACCCAGCAGAAGGTAGCCCCTTAGGGCTGAGAGGAAGGAGGGGAGGCAGAGGGCGCATGCCCCCATAGCCTCCCCCCTAGTTGCGGCCATACACTGTAACTAATGCAATGAGAAAAATAAGCAAAGGAAACCACCAGCAAAGCACAAACAGAAGGTACTACTGCTGCCTCCCTGCACCTGTACATTTCTCCTCCCCAATTTTGTTGTGCTGCTGTAATCTCGCCACACTCATCTAACCTTCCTGTGTGAGGTCACTGGCTGCCCGTTGCTCATTTATCCCCCACACAGTGAGGATCCTGTGGCAGATGTGGGAAAGCTGGGCACCTATTGTTACACCCTATATCAGGCGGATACACAATACAAGTGTCCAGCCAGCAGCTGCCCAGAGACAGACAGCGCACGCGCACACACACACACACACAAAACATGTGTCTGGTGTTATGTAGCCGTGCATTAGTGGAGAGTGAAGGATGAAGGCAAAATAAAGACAAATGGGAGAGAGGGCAGAGAGCGAGGGATGCCTATGATGAGGAGAAGAAAATGGACCACCACTGGGGACCATGGGTATGCGTGACACGTCACATTAATATGTCCAATGCGTGTCTGTCCTCTTGTGAGTCGTTTTTAAGAATAAAAAAGTTAAGGGAAAATAAATATATATATATATATATATATATATATATATATATTAGTGATGTGCACCGGAAATTTTTCGGGTTTTGTGTTTTGGTATTGGATTCGGTTCCCCTGCCGTGTTTTGGATTCGGACGCGTTTTGGCAAAACCTCCCTGAAATTTTTTTGTCGGATTCGGGTGTGTTTTGGATTCGGGTGTTTTTTTTACAAAAACCCCTCAAAAACAGCTTAAATCATAGAATTTGGGGGTCATTTTGATCCCATGGTATTATTAACCTCAATAAACATGATTTCCACTCATTTCCAGTCTATTCTGAACACCTCACACCTAACAATATTATTTTTAGTCCTAAAATTTGCACCGAGGTCGCTGGATGGCTAAGCTAAGCGACCCAAGTGGCCGACACAAACACCTGGCCCATCTAGGAGTGGCACTGCAGTGTCAGACAGGATGGCAGATTTAAAAAATTGTCCCCAAACAGCACATGATGCAAAGAAAAAAAGAGGTGCAATGAGGTAGCTGTGTGACAAAGCTAAGCGGCCCAAGTGGCCAGCACAAACATCTGGCCCATCTAGGAGTGGCACTGCAGTTTTCTAGCGAGAGGATGAGTGCTTCCATCCTCATGTGAATCTGTACCACTAGCCATGAATATAGGCCAGGGCCTCAGCCGTTCCTTGCCACTCCGTGTCGTAAATGGCATATTGGCAAGTTTACGCTTCTCATCAGATGCTTTTAATTTTGGATTTTTGGGTCATTTTACTGAACTTTTGTAGTAAACTTGACGACACAGAGGTAGAGCAATGGACTACGGTACTGTCCTGCTATATATATACTGGTGGTCACAGCAACATTCTGCACTGTCCCCTCCTACTATATACTGCGCACAACTAAAATGCAGCACAGGTATGGATGCATAGTATACTTGACGACACAGAGGTAGAGCAGTGGACTACTGTACTGTACTGCTATATATATACTGGTGGTCACAGCAACATTCTGCACTGTCCCCTCCTACTATATACTGCGCACAACTAAAATGCAGCACAGGTATGGATGCATAGTATACTTGACGACACAGAGGTAGAGCAGTGGACTACTGTACCGTACTGCTATATATATATATATATATATACTGGTGGTCACAGCAACATTCTGCACTGTCCCCTCCTACTATATACTGCGCACAACTAAAATACAGCACAAGTATGGATGCATAGTATACTGTCACGATCCGGGTATCTGGACGCCATTTCTTACCCATCAGATGCCTCCTAAGGTTGGCTCAGCGCTCCAGGACCGGATCCCATCTGTTATCCTGATGTGTACATTCCTGTATCCTCTCCTGTCACTCTGGGACGCTGTCACAGTAAACGCCATATTACACCTGGCATGGCGTCTCCCGCGGCCTCCGCCGCCGTCCCTGAACTTCTGCATGCAGAGTGTCTGAGTGGCGATTACGTCAGCCGCGGCCTCCGCTGTGTCCGCGTGGTTGGATGTGCATCTGTCAGCCTGGCGCCTCCTGTCTCCGGTGGCCGGCGCCGCCATTACTGTTTTCATTACCACATGGATTACAAACCAAACTTCCCTCCAAGTGTCTGCATGGGCGCAGCCATCTTGGATTCTGTCAGCTGATCATTTCCACCAATCTGTTCTCAGTATTGATAATCTGCATAATTGCCTAGCCAATCCCTTCCTTGCTGCAGGTATAAATACACTGTGCCTGAGCAAGGAAGGCGTCAGTGCTTTGGTTGTCAAACCTAGTTCCTGTTTGTCTCTCTCCTGTGATTGTCTTCCAGGTTCCAGCTCCTGTCTCAAGACTTCCACCATAGAGACCCGCACCAGCATTCCACCTGCGGTGTAGCCTGACTCTCCAATCCATTGTGGATTCATCTGTTTCCAGCTACAACATTACCTGCTTCCAGCTCAGCTTCCAGCAGAGTACAGCTTCCCTTAAAGGGCCGGTGTCCTTTCTACACTTTACCACTCTCCACCGGTATTATTATTTCTCCGCTCTCAAGTTCTACATTTCAGTTCATATTTCATCGCTCCCAAGTTCATTTATTATTTAACTGGTTCCAGCCAGTATCCACTCCGTGCTAACAACAGTCTGGTTCCAGCCAGTATCCACAGCAGCTGTTTCATCTTCAGCAACCCAGCTTTTCCTGTAACACCAGCTGGCACAATCCTGGGTTATCTCCATTGCTACAGTCGGGCCTGGTAAGGACTTTCCATCTAGAAGATCATAAGAACTATCTCACACTACCAGTGCCCTGTGGCTCCTGCCATCCTGTAGTACCCAGGAACTGTATTTATTCTTTGCTGACTTTTACGTTTTCTTTTACTGCTGCTGTGTTGCGGAGTTGTCATAATAAACATCATTGACTTTTATCCAAGTTGTCGTGGTCACGCCTTCGGGCAGTTATTATTCATGTTACTTACATGTCCAGGGGTCTGATACAACCTCCCAGGTTCCGGTACATCTCAGCCCCTACAACTGAGGCTGCCTCCCGTCAGCTCAGGCCCTCAGTTGTGACAGTAAGCACTGACCTAATGAATCCAGCCGGAGACCAGGATCAAGCGGCCAGGCCGATGCAAGAACTGGCAGCCCGACTAGAACATCAGGAGGCTGCACAGGGCCACATCATCCGCTGTCTCCAGGATCTCTCTACTCGGCTGGATGGGATTCAGACAACTCTCCGTGGATCAGGTGCGTCTGGTGCGTCAACCACAGTGACTCCAGCTATAACCCCACCCACCTTACCCATTTCTGCTCCACGTCTTCATCTTCCAACGCCAGCAAAATTTGACGGATCTCCAAGATTCTGCAGGGGATTTCTCAACCAGTGTGAGATTCAGTTTGAGCTACAACCTGGCAATTTTCCCAGTGACCGTACAAAAATTGCCTACATTATTTCTCTTCTCAGTGGCTCAGCCCTTGATTGGGCATCACCGTTATGGGAGAGGTCCGACACCCTGCTATCTTCCTACACTGCCTTCGTGTCAACATTCAGGCGCATCTTCGACGAGCCAGGCCGGGTAACCTCAGCTTCATCCGAGATTCTCCGTTTACGCCAGGGGTCACGTACTGTAGGACAATATCTGATACAGTTCCAGATCCTGGCATCCGAACTGGCATGGAACGACGAGGCCCTGTATGCTGCATTCTGGCATGGCTTATCTGAGCGTATTAAAGATGAGTTAGCTACCAGAGACTTACCTTCTAAGTTAGATGAGCTAATCACACTCTGCACGAAAGTTGATTTACGTTTCAGAGAGAGAGCAACTGAGCGTGGAAGATCATCTGCTCCAAAATCTTCTGCTCCTCCTCCTCGTCAACTGTCACCATCTAAAGATGAGCCCATGCAACTTGGCCGTTCCCGTTTAACTCCTGCTGAGCGCCGAAGACGTCTCTCCGAGTTTCTCTGTCTCTATTGTGCAGCTCCGTCTCACACCATTAATGCCTGTCCCAAACGTCCGGGAAACTCCAAATCCTAGCTCGCCAAGGAGAGGGCCGGCTAGGAGTAATGATCTCCTCTCCATCTCCTCAAGATTGTAATCTCCCAGTCTCGCTTCAAGTTGCTCAACGTTATCGGAACGTCATTGCCCTCCTTGATTCCGGAGCAGCTGGGAACTTTATTACCGAAGCCTATGTTAAACGGTGGTCCCTACCCACCGAGAGACTTCCTTCGTCCATTTCTTTAACTGCCGTGGATGGCAGCAAAATTTTTGATGCAGTTATTTCTTTAAGGACTCTACCAGTTCGTCTGAGAGTGGGAGTTCTTCATTCCGAACTTATTTCTTTTTTAGTGATTCCAAGAGCCACACATCCTGTGGTCCTGGGCCTTCCATGGCTCCGTCTTCACAATCCTACAATTGATTGGACGACTACGCAAATCCTGGCATGGGGTTCCTCCTGTGCTGAGACATGTTTGTTTAAAGTATTGCCTGTCTGTTCTTCCTCCCCCAGGTCGTCTGATGTTCCACCTCCTCCATATCAAGATTTCACGGATGTGTTCAGTAAAGCTTCTGCTGATATCCTTCCTCCTCATAGAGAATGGGACTGTCCGATTGATCTCGTTCCAGGGAAGGTTCCACCTCGAGGCCGAACTTATCCGTTGTCTCTGCCTGAGACGCATTCTATGGAGGAATATATTAAAGAGAACCTAGCAAAGGGGTTCATTCGACCTTCTTCTTCTCCAGCCGGCGCAGGCTTCTTTTTTGTAAAAAAGAAAGATGGTGGTCTGCGGCCGTGCATCGACTACAGAGGTTTGAACGACATTACCATCAAGAACCGTTATCCTTTACCCCTGATTACTGAGCTCTTTGACAGAGTTAGCGGAGCTACCATCTTTACAAAGCTGGACTTGCAAGGTGCATACAATCTCATCCGGATCCGTGAGGGTGACGAGTGGAAGACCGCCTTTAACACCCGTGACGGACATTATGAGTACCTCGTCATGCCCTTCGGATTGAGCAATGCTCCAGCTGTCTTCCAGCATTTTGTCAATGAGATCTTCAGAGACATTCTATACCGTCATGTCGTGGTCTATCTAGACGATATCCTCATTTTTGCCAACGATTTAGAGGAACATCGTTTTTGGGTTAAAGAGGTTCTGTCCCGTCTCCGTGTCAATCATCTCTATTGCAAATTAGAAAAATGCGTCTTTGAAGTCAAGTCCATTCCGTTTCTAGGGTACATTGTGTCCGGTTCCGGACTAGAGATGGATCCTGAGAAACTACAAGCAATCCAAAATTGGCCGGTACCCTTAACCCTCAAAGGGGTCCAGAGGTTCTTAGGGTTCGCCAACTATTACCGAAAGTTTATACGAGACTTTTCCACCATTGTGGCGCCTATTACTGCTTTCACTAAGAAGGGTGCTAACCCGTCCAAGTGGTCTGAAGAAGCCATGCAAGCATTTCATCTTTTAAAACAAAGGTTCATCTCTGCGCCTGTTCTGAAACAGCCTGACATCGACTCTCCTTTCATCTTAGAGGTGGATGCCTCCTCCGTTGGAGTAGGAGCGGTGTTATCTCAGAGGGCTAAAGATGGCCATTTACACCCTTGCAGTTTCTTCTCCCGGAAGTTCTCCCCAGCTGAGCGCAACTATGCCATTGGCGACCAGGAGTTGCTAGCCATCAAGCTCGCTCTAGAAGAGTGGAGGTATCTGTTGGAGGGAGCTTCTCATTCAATCACCATACTTACAGACCACAAGAACCTTTTATACCTGAAGGGCGCACAATGTCTCAACCCTCGTCAGGCCAGATGGGCACTTTTCTTTTCCAGGTTCGACTTTAAACTCCAGTTCTGTCCGGGCTCTCAGAATCGCAAGGCCGATGCCCTTTCCCGCTCATGGGAGCAAGAAAATGAGTCAGAGTCTTCAGACAAGCATCCTATTATAAATCCGTTGGCATTCTCCACGGTAGGGATGGACTCTACGCCCCCATCAGGGAAAAGTTTTGTGAAGCCGATGCTAAGGAAGAAGCTCATGCATTGGGCCCATGCTTCCCGTTTTGCCGGACATACAGGTATCCAAAAAACCCTGGAGTTTATCTCTAGGTCCTATTGGTGGCCAACTCTGAAAAAGGACGTCTTGGAGTTTATTGCATCTTGCCCAAAGTGTGCCCAACATAAAGTATCCCGCCAGTCGCCTGCGGGGCAACTGGTTCCACTATCCGTTCCCCGTCGACCATGGACCCACTTGTCGATGGATTTCATTACAGACTTACCCATGTGCAACAAGTTCAATACCATCTGGGTGGTAGTTGACCGGTTCACCAAGATGGCACACTTCATTCCTCTCACCGGTCTTCCGTCAGCTTCCAAGTTGGCTCAAGTATTCATACAAGAGATCTTCCGACTCCACGGTCTTCCTGAAGAAATTATCTCAGATCGAGGAGTTCAATTCACAGCCAAATTCTGGCGAAGTTTATGTCAAGTCCTCCAAGTCAAGCTAAAGTTTTCCACGGCTTACCATCCTCAGACCAATGGTCAAACCGAGAGGGTGAATCAGGACTTGGAGGCCTTCCTCCGCATCTATGTGTCCTCCTCTCAAGATGACTGGGTTCAATTACTTCCCTGGGCCGAGTTCTGTCATAACAACCAGTATCATTCTTCATCTGCTTCAACACCATTCTTCACTAACTTTGGATTCCACCCTAAAGTCCCTGAGTTCCAACCGCTTCCAGCAACTTCTGTTCCCGCAGTGGATATCACCTTGCATCAGTTTGCCAATATCTGGAAGAGCGTACGATCAGCTCTGCTCAAGGCATCGTTCAGGTACAAGAAGTTTGCGGATAAGAAGCGTCGAGCAGTTCCTGCTCTCAAGGTGGGTGATCGGGTATGGTTATCCACGAAGAATTTGAGGTTAAGAGTTCCCAGTATGAAGTTTGCACCTCGCTATATCGGTCCTTTCAAGATTGAACAAGTCATCAATCCTGTTGCTTACAGACTCCAGTTGCCTCCCTTCTTAAAAATACCCAGGACATTCCATGTTTCCCTGTTGAAACCGCTGATCTTGAATCGGTTTCATTCCTCACTTCCTCCAACTCCGAAAGTCCAAACTCAACGAGGCGTTGAGTATGAAGTGGCCAAGATCCTGGACTCACGTCACCGTTACGGTCAACTACAATATCTTATTGACTGGAAGGGTTATGGTCCTGAGGAACGTTCATGGACCAATGCTTCTGATGTCCATGCTCCTGCCTTGGTCCGGAGATTCCATTCCAAGTTTCCTCAAAAGCCAAAGAAGTGTCCTGGGGCCACTCCTAAAGGGGGGGGTGCAGTCACGATCCGGGTATCTGGACGCCATTTCTTACCCATCAGATGCCTCCTAAGGTTGGCTCAGCGCTCCAGGACCGGATCCCATCTGTTATCCTGATGTGTACATTCCTGTATCCTCTCCTGTCACTCTGGGACGCTGTCACAGTAAACGCCATATTACACCTGGCATGGCGTCTCCCGCGGCCTCCGCCGCCGTCCCTGAACTTCTGCATGCAGAGTGTCTGAGTGGCGATTACGTCAGCCGCGGCCTCCGCTGTGTCCGCGTGGTTAGATGTGCATCTGTCAGCCTGGCGCCTCCTGTCTCCGGTGGCCGGCGCCGCCATTACTGTTTTCATTACCACATGGATTACAAACCAAACTTCCCTCCAAGTGTCTGCATGGGCGCAGCCATCTTGGATTCTGTCAGCTGATCATTTCCACCAATCTGTTCTCAGTATTGATAATCTGCATAATTGCCTAGCCAATCCCTTCCTTGCTGCAGGTATAAATACACTGTGCCTGAGCAAGGAAGGCGTCAGTGCTTTGGTTGTCAAACCTAGTTCCTGTTTGTCTCTCTCCTGTGATTGTCTTCCAGGTTCCAGCTCCTGTCTCAAGACTTCCACCATAGAGACCCGCACCAGCATTCCACCTGCGGTGTAGCCTGACTCTCCAATCCATTGTGGATTCATCTGTTTCCAGCTACAACATTACCTGCTTCCAGCTCAGCTTCCAGCAGAGTACAGCTTCCCTTAAAGGGCCGGTGTCCTTTCTACACTTTACCACTCTCCACCGGTATTATTATTTCTCCGCTCTCAAGTTCTACATTTCAGTTCATATTTCATCGCTCCCAAGTTCATTTATTATTTAACTGGTTCCAGCCAGTATCCACTCCGTGCTAACAACAGTCTGGTTCCAGCCAGTATCCACAGCAGCTGTTTCATCTTCAGCAACCCAGCTTTTCCTGGAACACCAGCTGGCACAATCCTGGGTTATCTCCATTGCTACAGTCGGGCCTGGTAAGGACTTTCCATCTAGAAGATCATAAGAACTATCTCACACTACCAGTGCCCTGTGGCTCCTGCCATCCTGTAGTACCCAGGAACTGTATTTATTCTTTGCTGACTTTTACGTTTTCTTTTACTGCTGCTGTGTTGCGGAGTTGTCATAATAAACATCATTGACTTTTATCCAAGTTGTCGTGGTCACGCCTTCGGGCAGTTATTATTCATGTTACTTACATGTCCAGGGGTCTGATACAACCTCCCAGGTTCCGGTACATCTCAGCCCCTACAAATGAGGCTGCCTCCCGTCAGCTCAGGCCCTCAGTTGTGACATATACTTGACGACACAGAGGTAGAACAGTGGACTACTGTACCGTACTGCTGTATATATACTGGTGGTCACAGCAACATTCTGCACAGTCCTCCTACTATATATACTGCGGACAACTAAAATGCACCACAGGCATGGATGGATAGTATACTTGACGACACAGAGGTAGGTAGAGCAGTGGCCTACTGTACCGTACTGCTATATATTATATACTGGTGGTCAGCAAAATTCTGCACTGTCCTCCTACTATATATACTGCGCACAACTAAAATGCACCACAGGTATGGATGGATAGTATAATTGACGACACAGAGGTAGGTAGAGCAGTGGACTACTGTACAGTACTGCTATATATTATATACTGGTGGTCAGCAAAATTCTGCACTGTCCTCCTACTATATATACTGCGCACAACTAAAATGCACCAGAGGTTTGGATGGATAGTATACTTGATGACACAGAGGTAGGTAGAGCAGTAGCCTACTGTACCGTACTGCTATATATTATATACTGGTGGTCAGCAAAATTCTGCACTGTACTCCTACTATATATATTGTGCACATCTAAAATGCACCACAGGTATGGATGGATAGTATACTTGACGACACAGAGGTAGGTAGAGCAGTGGCCTACTGTAACGTACTGCTATATATTATATACTGGTGGTCAGCAAAATTCTGCATTGTCCTTCTACTATATAGACTGCGCACAACTAAAATGCACCACAGGTATGGATGGATAGTATACTTGACGACACAGAGGTAGGTAGAGCAGTGGACTACTGTACCGTACTGCTATATATTATATACTGGTGGTCAGCAAAATTATGCACTGTCCTCCTACTATATATACTGTGCGCAACTAAAATGCACCACAGGTATGGATGGATAGTATACTTGACGACACAGAGGTAGGTAGAGCAGTGGCTTACTGTACCGTACTGCTATATATTATAAACTGGTGGTCAGCAAAATTCTGAACTTTCCTCCTACTATATATACTGCGCGCAACTAAAATGCACCACAGGTATGGATGGATAGTATACTTGACGACACAGAGGTAGGTAGAGCAGTGGACTACTGTACCGTACTGCTATATATTATATACTGGTGGTCACAGCAATATTCTGCACTGTCCTCCTACTATATATGCTGCGGACAACTAAACTGCACCACAGGTATGGATGGATAGTATACTTGATGACACAGAGGTAGGTAGAGCAGTGGCCTACTGTACCGTACTGCTATATATTATATACTGGTGGTCAGCAAAATTCTGCACTGTCCTCCTACTATATATACTGCGCACAACTAAAATGCACCACAGGTATGGATGGATAGTATACTTGACGACAAAGAGGTAGGTAGAGCAGTGGACTACTGTACCGGACTGCTATATATTATATACTGGTGGTCAGCAAAATTCTGCACTGTCCTCCTACTATATATACTGCGCACAACTAAAATGCACCACAGGTATGGATGGATAGTATACTTGATGACACAGAGGTAGGTAGAGCAGTGGCCTACTGTACCATACTGCTATATATTATATACTGTGGTCAGCAAAATTCTGCACTGTCCTCCTACTATATATACTGTGCTCAACTAAAATGCACCACAGGTATGGATGGATAGTATACTTGACGACACAGAGGTAGGTAGAGCTGTGGACTACTGTACCGTACTGCTATATATTATATACTGGTGGTCAGCAAAATTCTGCACTGTCCTCCTACTATATATACTGTGCACAACTAAAATGCACCACAGGTATGGATGGATAGTATACTTGATGACACAGAGGTAGGTAGAGCAGTGGACTTCTGTACCGTACTGCTATATATTATATACTGGTGGTCAGCAAAATTCTGCACTGTCCTCCTACTATATATACTGTGCACAACTAAAATGCACCACAGGTATGGATGGATAGTATACTTGATGACACAGAGGTAGGTAGAGCAGTGGACTTCTGTACCGTACTGCTATATATTATATACTGGTGGTCAGCAAAATTCTGCACTGTCCTCCTACTATATATACTTCGCACAACTAAAATGCACCACAGGTATGGATGGATAGTATACTTGACGGCAATGAGGTAGATAGAGCAGTGGACTACTGTACCATACTGCTATATATTATATACTGGTGTTCAGCAAAATTCTGCACTGTCCTCCTACTATATATACTGCGCACAACTAAAATGCACCCCAGGTATGGATGGATAGTATACTTGACGACACAGAGGTAGGTAGAGCAATCGACTACTGTACCATCCTGCTATATAATACTGGTGGTCAGCAAAATTCTGCACTGTCCTCATACTATATTCTACAATGCAGCACAGATATGGAGCATTTTTCAGGCAGAGAACGTAGATATTTTCAGCACACTGAGCACATATATTTGCAAGCACACTGAGCACAGATATTTTCAGCACACGGAGCACAGATATTTGCAGCACACTGAACACAGAAACTGAGACAACGCTGCACGTCCTCTCCCTATCATCTCCAATGCACGAGTGAAAATGGCGGCGATGCGTGGCTCCTTATATAGAATACGAATCTCGCGAGAATCCGACAGCGGGATGATGACGTTCGGGCGCACTCAGGTTAACCAAGCAAGGCGGGAGGATCCGAGTCTGCCTTGGAACCGTGTAAAATGGGTGAAGTTCGGGGGGGGGGGGGGGGTTCGGTTCTCAGGGAACCGAACCCGCTCATCACTAATATATATATATATGTTATCTTTTTCTCCTATTGAAGATGATGCTTACTCAGCTGGCCCTCTGTGTGCAACCAATGGTTGTGATGTTGGATCCCAGCTTGGTCACAGTACTGGAATCACAGCTACGTGCAGGAGGCATCTCTTATACTGAGACGTCTCCTGCATATTCCTCCTTATAATTGGATGGAAATGCAAAGTTGCTTTCATTTTCAGCCATCTCTGAATCAGGCCCTAAGATCCATATTTTGTGAAAATATCTCTGGCAGGGTGTTTGCCACTACTAAGTCACACTGTCTGTGGTTCAAGGCTATATGGTGCTATTTCAATATAGATGCATGATGTATGACATCTATGGTGTTAAAATAAATGGAGACACCTGTGTAAATGGGGAACACCAAGTATATTAAAAGCAAGGACATCAACAGAGGATAAGAAATGTGCTAATTAAACAAATAACCTTCAAGCACTGTGATATTGCACTGCCATGGTTGCCTTTGCTATACTGAATATATCACTTAGATAGCAATTAGATGTGCACTTTTAATGAATATTACAGTCATTACCAGCCTACTGTATATCAACTGTTCACCAGTTGCATAGATGTGTATTTTAATATGAATGCAATAGGTATTATCTGGTGGTGTACTTATGCACTCCTTTGGCCTCCATAACCTACTCTGTACAGGTTACTCGCAAATGTACCTCTATTCCCTTCAACACTATCATTCTATTTTATCCTTTGTGTCTAACTACCTCTCCACCATCTTCTCTTGGGTGTCTCAGTGCTGCCTAAAGATCAACATTTTTAAATCTGATCTCCTTATTTATGCTCCTTACAGTGACACTATCATCATTATAATGCCTTCCATGCAGAGCCGGCCTTAGGCATAGGCAAACTAGGCAAATGCCTAGGGCATTTGGTATGCTTAGGGGCACCAGCAGCTTCTACTGATTAAAATGATATGCGGCATGCCTATATTCTGTGTGTGATTGCGGCTGTATCTGCATACGAAATGCTACGTTGCAGTGTATTCCTGAAAATCACTCTACTATAGCATTTCATATGCAGATACAGCCGCAGTTGCACACAGAATATAGGCATGCTGCATATCATTTTAATCAGCAGAAGCTGCTTGTGCATCCTAGCCATATAGTAATGCAAATAATATGATGCATTTTCATAAACAAAAGGCGCCCGACGTTAGCAGAGCTGCCAGCTGGCTCATGCCAGGCATCTCCTGCAGAACCAGTGGCGGTGCTAGGGGGCACCAGCCAAAATCATATTGGTTAGGGCCGGCTCTGCTTCCATGGTGTCATTGTTTACCCTGTCTTTAAATTATTTCAAACACAACCAGGCCTTTATGCTATAATGTTGACTTTCACTTTTAAAGAATACCAGAATATATTATTTTCCCATTCTAAACATAAGAACCAATACAATTGTGAAGATTATATACTGCCAATATTAATAGAAATAATGATATGAAGATGGCACTGTGATTGTTTCCAAAACCTACAGACAGATAATATCAACTGTTCCTGAAATCATAACACACAACATATTAAACACCCTGCATCCCATTGACCGCCATACAATACATACAGCATCCCAACGAATGTCATAGTGTACACAGCATCCCAATTACCAGCATACAGTATGCACAGTATGCCAGTGACTGCAATATAGTGCAAGACCAACCCAGTGGCCACCATACAGAGTACACATAGCATCCCAGGGACTACCATGTAGTACATTAACTCAAATTAATATAATTATTTTGTTACTTTATATGACTTTTTTAAAGTATTATATGTAATATTTAGAGATGAGCGGGTTCGGTTCTCAGAGAACCGAACCCCCCCCCCCCCCAAAAAAAAAAAAAAAACTACACGCTCCGAGCCAGAATCCGAGTTCGGCTCAGGACTTTCCACAAGACTCGGAAACCAAAACGAGGCAAAACGCCATCATCCCGCTGTCGGATGCTCGCGGGATTTGGATTCCATATAAACAGCCGCTTGTCACCGCCATTATCACTCTGGACTTGGAGAGTGAGGAAGACAGACCACTGTCTCTCTGTAGGTGGTGGCGTCGGGTGGGGTCAGTGTGTGCTCTGTAAGCAGGGCTGCCATCAGAAATTGTGGGGCCCAGGACTGACAAAACGGACAAGGCCCCCCAAAAAAATGTTTCTACAGCACCACTCCACCCATATGTGATGTCATAGACCTGCAGGAATGAGTCACGGAGAGCTGATGGACAGGGAAGGCTTGTTTTAAGAAGTCTTTCCTGGACATCATCCCTCTGTTGTTGTGCAGCCTGGTACGGTTCTCCAGTTATTGGTGGTAGGAGTCTGGGGTGGGCCCACCCTCTCTGTAAGGGCCTGGGACTCAAGTCCCCGCAGACCTCACCTGATGGCTGCCCTATCTGTAGGGGTGCTATTACTGTCACTGTGGTGTCCCTGTGCCGTTAGGGGTGCTGTCCTGGCTGTCACTGGTGTATCATGTGCTGTTAGGGGTGCTGCAGCTGTACATGGGTGTTCCTGTCCTTGCTGTCACTGTGTTGTACAGGGGGCAGGGGGCACTGTCCTCCTGTATGCTGTGAAAATACAGGGGTGCTGGCCCTGTCTTGTTTGCTGTAAAAATACAGGGGTGCTGTTAAAATAAAAGTACACTGGCCCTGTATTCTGTAAAAATTCAGGGGTGCTGTTGTAAAATAAAAGTACACTGACCCTGTATGTTTTAAAAAATCAGAGGTACTGTTGTTAAAATAAAAGCACACTGGTCCTGTATGCTGTAAAAATACAGGGATGCTGTTGTTAAAATAAAAGTACACTGGTCCTATATGCTGTAAAAATACAGGAGTGCCATTGTTAAAATAAAAGTACACTGGTCCTGCATGCAGTAAAAATACAGGGGTGCTGTTCCTATAATAAAATGACACTGTTCCCATATGCTGTAAGAATACAAGGGTGCTGTGAAAATAAAGGGGCACTGTTCTGTTTGCTGTAATAATAAAGGGGTGCTATCCTGTGAAATGGAGAACATCAATTTAGAGGAAAAAATAGTGGAAGATCAGGAACCACTTCCAGGTCCTATTACTAGTGCTGAAGCTGCTGCTGCCACCAGTCGTGACATTGACGGTGCAATTCAATCAACGTCGTCTGCTAAGGCCGATGCCCAAAATTCATAATCAGAAAATAAAAAGAAATTGTCTGATGAGAAACGTAAAATTGGCAATATACCATTCACAACACGAAGTGGCAAGGAAAGTCTAAGGCCTTGGCCTATGTTCATGACTGGTGGCTCAGCTTCTCATGAGGATTGAAGCCCTCCTCCCTCTCAAAAAATTTAACAAATTAAGTTTGTTAAAGCACAGGAAAAAACAACTGTGCGTTCAGAGATATCACAAATCCCCAAGGAGAGTCCAAGTGTGTCCGCGGTTGCGATGTCTAGGCCTGACCTTCCCAAGACTGTATGGAAAGAGGAGGCTCCTACCACCATTTGCACACCTTCTGCAAGTGATGGGAGGAGCACCGCCAGTTCAGTTGCTGATCTTGAGATTGAGGATGTCACTGTAGACGTACACCAGGATGAGGAGGATATTGGTGTAGCTGGCGCTGCGGAGGAAGTTGACAATGAGGATTCTGATGGTGATGTGGTTTGTTTGAATAAGGCAAGGTGGAGACAGTTGTTGTCCATGGGAGGAGAAAGCCCATTTTCATGCCTGGGCAAAATACCAAAAAAGCCACCTCTTCGGTGTGGAATTATTCCTCCACAAATCCGGACAACAGGTGTCAAGCCATGTGTTGCCTTTGTCAATCTGTAATAAGTAGGGGTAAGGATGTTAACCACCTAGGAACATTCTCCCTTATACGTCACCTGCAACGCATTCATCAGAAGTCATTGTCAAGTTAAGAAACTTTGGGTAAGAGCGTAAGCAGTCCACTGACACCTAAATCCCTTCTTCCTGTTGTACCCAAGCTCCTGCAAGCCACACCACTAACTACCTCAACGTCAATTTCTTGTTCAGTCAGGAACATAAGTAGTCCTGCAGGCCATGTCCCTGGCATGACTGATGAGTCCTCTCCTAACCGGGATTCCTCCGAAGGATCCTTGAGTGGTATGCCTATTGCTGCTGCCTCTGCTGCCACTGCTGGGAGTTTATCATCATCCCAGAGAGAAAGTTGGAAGACCACTTGTACTACTTCAACTAAGCAATTGACTGTCCAACAGTCCTTTGCGAGGAAGATGAAATATGACAGCAGTTACCCTGTTGCAAAGCAGATTACTGAGACCATAACAACTATGCTGGTGTTAGACGTGCATCCAGTATCCACCATTAGTGCAGTGGGATTAAGACAATTGATGGACGTACTGTGTCCCCAATAGCAAATCCCATCTAGATTCTACTTCACTAGGCAAGCGATTCCCAAATTATACAGGGACATTAAGAAAAGTATCCTCAGTGTCCTGAAAAATGCAGTTGTGGACAAATGGAGCAGGGAAAACTAAGGTCTACATGACTGTGACAGCCCACTGGGTAGATGTATTGCCTCCCACAGCCACAATAGCAGCGACACAAGTACCATCATCTCACAAACGCCAACTCATTCCTAGGCAGGCTACGCTATGTATCACCAGTTTCCATAAGACGCACACCGCTGACAACCTCTTACAGAAACTGAGAGACATCAACGCACAATGGCTTACCCCACTTAGACTCTACTGGGGATTTGTGATATCTGACAATGCCACCAATATTGAGCGTGCATTACATCTGGGCAAATTCCAGCATGTCCCATGTTTTGCACATACAGTTAATTTGGTGGTGAAGAATTTTTTTTAAAATGACAGGGGCATGCAGGAGATGCTGTCGGTAGCCTGAAAAATTGCGGGCCACCTTCGAATTTCAGCAACTGCGTGCCAAAGACTGGAGCACCAGCAAACACTTCTGAACCTGCCCTGCCATCACCTGGAGCAAGAGGTGGTAATGAGGTGGAATTCAACACTCTATATGCTTCAGAGCATGGAGGAGCAGCAAAAGGTAATTCAAGCCTATACATCCACCTACGATATAGGCAAAGGAGGGGGAATGCACCTGCCTCAAGCACAGTGGAGAATGATTTCCGTGTTGTGTAAGGTTCTCCAACCGTTCGAACTTGTGGATGGAGCCCTTCATTAGCTTTGCAAGATTCAAGGGTGGTCAATCTGTTGATATCAGAGCACTACATTTTGGCCACCATGCTCGATCCTAGGTTTAAAGCCTACGTCATATCTCTCTTTCCAGCAGACACAAGTCTGCAGAGGTTCAAAGACCTGCTGGTGAGAAAATTGTCAACTCAAGTGGAATGTGACCTGTCAACAGCTCCTCCTTCATTTTTTTCCCGCAACTGGGGCTGCGAGGAAAAGGATAAAATTTCCTAGGCCACCTGCTGGCAGTGATGCAGGGCAGTCAGGAGCAAGTGTTGATATCTGGACCGGACTGAAGGAGCTGCCAACAATTACTGACATGTCTACTGTCACTGCATATGATGCTGTCACCATTGAAAGAATGGTGCAGGATTATATGAGTGACAGCATCCAAGTTGTCATGTCAGACAGTCCGTATGTATACTGGCAGGAAATAGAGGCAATTTGGAGGCCCTTGCACAAACTGGATTTATTTTACCTAAGTTGTCCCCCCTCCAGTGTGTACTCCAAAAGAGTGTTTAGTGCAGCCGGTAACCTTGACAGCGACCGGCGTAAGAGGTTACTACCACAAAATGGTGCTCCCGGGGGTTGCTGTCCTGCTGGTTGGTGCGGCTGCGGCAGCAGGGAGCTGCTGGTGGCGGGTCATCCTAGTCAGATGTGCGGCTGCCAAGGGCCAGGGGTCTGGAGAGCCAGGCACTGCAATGGGGGTCGCTGTGGTAAGGTCCTCTAGTGTGACACGGTATAGTGTGTCAGAGTCAAAAGCTGGCTGAGTACTAACAGCTGAGAATGTCTCCTGTGGTGGAGGCAGCTATGTTGGAGACCGGAGCATTACCAATTAAGTTCCCATTCTGTGTCCAGCCAATCCTGCGGGTTCTCCACTTACAAAAGGGGGCTGGCCCAGAGGGAGATTGCCAGTGCTTCAAGTTACCTCCTTGTGAAAGGTTCTCCAGCTCTGAACACCCAGGTTATTTCTGGTGCCCTGATTCTGGTTGCTCTCATCTATCGGTTACCTAAACGCTGCTGCAGTCCTGCACTAATGGAAGCGCTCACGGAGTCCCAGGTCATAGAGGAGCTCCAGGTGCTAACAGCAGTTCTCGCAGACGTCTTCATTTCTTCAAAGTCCAAGTTCTTCAGCCTCGTATTTCAATCACAAATCACAAGTATTCATTTCTTCAAAGTCCAAGTTCTTAAGCCTAGTCTTTCAATCACAAGTCTTCATTTCTTCAAAGTCCAAGTTCCTCAGCCTCGTATTTTAATCACAAATCACAAGTCTTCATTTGTTTAAAGTCCAAGTTCTTCAGCCTCTTCTTTTAATCACAGTCTTCAGTTCTTCTTTACCGGAGTTCTTCAGCTTCACTCTTCAAGTCATTTAACCATAGACTCTAATCCTTTCAGTTTCGTCAATTTCTCCAATATTCGTGTACAGCCTAGTATTCATTAAAACTACAGTTACCTTCCTACGGAGTCCGCCTCTTCCTTTACGCCCTCAGGCCAACGTTAACAATTAGTTTGGTCTCCACCCCATGAGGAGGAATTACATTCAGCCACCTCGTTTACTCTCCTCACTGGTAACTGTCCTTTCAGCCAAAACTCAGTTGTCGGATCCCCAACTTACACCGAGCGTGACAAATAAAATGTGAAGAATATTACATTGACCATTGAATTTTGAATTTATTGATTGCAGCAGTAGAGTACAACTGTTTCGTAACATAAAATGTCAGTGTGACAGCTGATTGTCAGATGACCGTGAATATGGACACTGCAACCCAACTGTAGGTGTCGGCCCATTGGTTGCACACAACTGAATTATTTAGCACTGCTTGTACTGTATATGTAAAGGAAGTGCACAGAAGTATTAGAATATGTACAGGTTGACTTATCATATACTGTAGGTTAACCTGCTATGCTCTATTCTGTCTTGGGGCCAAACATAATAGAGTGAGAGTTTCAAAAAGTGTGAGATTTGGTAAGGTTTTGCAGTTTTTTTTAAAGTGGCAATCATTTGCACAGCAAGGTCAACCTGGTTTTACAGTGTAAATTATTGCCACTTTAAAAAAAAACTGAAAAACCTTACCAAATATTTTATTTTCTGAAAATCTTACTCTATTACATTTGGCCCTTGATCTCAAAGACAAACTTCTTATGATGCAGTTTGCAACAACCCTACACTTTCCCTTCATACTTTCAATCTCACCCTAATTCTGTGTATGCAAAAATATAAAGTCATAGGCAATGCATTCAGAGGCCTTATTTTTATATTGTAAGTCCTCTTATTCAAAAAATAATAACCCAATTAAGGAGCCCTGTAAATTGCTCTGATAGAAGGACATGGTGGAAACCCTTGAAGTTGAAGAGTGGTCTCAAATTAGGGAAGATGTGTCCATATTATCCATACATACAGTACATGAACCAAATACATTTTATATAAACTTCTCCTTTGTTGTTATATGGTACCAACTAGCCTGCAATCCATATTTTGGTCCACATCTGACCTACTGTATGTTAGTGAGATTGTGGCACTCAAGGCACTCTGTCCCACATATTGTGGAACTGTCCCAAGGCAGAAAATCTTTTATCTTCTCTCATGCCTACCACCAGATGCCCTAGACACAACTGGAAACTTGGTAGCCACATACTGGTAACATATAGCCTGACCCCCTCATAATTCCTGCCTCATCCACAAAATGTGTCAAATATAAAAGCTAAAGTATATCATAAGAATTATTTATGACCAGTACCTTCACTTTCCTTCTATTTGATAAATGCATGGATGGGCATCTTGTCTTGCAATGCTCACTCCTTTTATTGTCACCGAGTATATTGGCAGCCTTGGAAAATACCTTCTTCATCCCTTACCATTGGCCTCCTTCCATCATCCCTTTACTAACATGACCCGATGTACATACAGTATTCATCCCTTTTCTCCATTTCCCTCAATTGGACATACATGTTTTGCAACCTTCCATATGCACTTCAGATGCATGTAAACTATTCTTCAAGATTAATATCAGTATTTTAATGGCTCTGTGTTAAGTAATGCCTAATGTATACTCACTACATGTCCTATGGTGTTGTCCCTTTTTTCAGTGTTGTTCCCCCTTCTGCTTTTTGTGCTTATAAAAGCAATAAAACTCTGTTTTAAAACAAATCAGAATAGTGTCACTGTAACATACAGTATATGCATATAAATTACTTATATAATGTTTACACTGTATTTAATTCCATATGAAACAGTGGCTTCAATCTACTTTTGTTTGAATCTTTTAACCTTAGAATGGAGAT
This sequence comes from Pseudophryne corroboree, assembly GCF_028390025.1. Taxonomy (NCBI): domain Eukaryota; kingdom Metazoa; phylum Chordata; class Amphibia; order Anura; family Myobatrachidae; genus Pseudophryne; species Pseudophryne corroboree. The sequence continues at coordinate 763,951,212 of NC_086447.1, forward strand.
CCTTGTATTAGCATGCAAAATAAAATGCTAAATATTTTAATCTCTTAATATATTCCTGATTTTCTTATTCATGTATGGAAAATAATTTATTTTTATTACTGATTATGGTAATGTATAAGCAGTATATTTTTAGTACTATGAACGATTTTGTGGTGATCTCATTACTTATCTAAATTTTAGAACATTTCATCTGTTGCTACTCGGGCTATAGCTTTATCCAGTAAGAATGTTGGGAGAGTTGATCTTTCTATATCACATTATTAGAATACTGTATGAGTATCAAACTGTGTAATCAAGGAAAAATAAAAATAGAGCAAAATTTGAGTTGTCACCATGGAAACATTGCCGTATCTATAATGGATGCAAGGTGTCTGGTGAACACGGGCCTCTGGGTCCATGGGGCCCACATTGCAAACCCTGCACCCATGTAATTATACTTAGCAATCCGGAGTCCCACAGCAGCTGGCGCTGCAGACAGCAATCACCGCAAAAATGGCGTGGCAGCCATTTTCCCGGTGATTTGAACATGTGCATTAGATATGTCCCCGGGAATAAAGCACCCTGTTCCATTGAACTAGATAGGTTACAGCACTGCCAGAGAGGAGGAGACTCGAACAGAACCTGCACACACGACCTCATCTTTCTTAATCGCCCTTGCTTTTGAACACGGTCCTGAAAATTATTCTTTAACAATTTAACAGATTAAATTATTCTGTAAAATAAATCCATGAATTTTCTTTTAAAATACCTTCTTTAGAAGATACTGGCAGACTACTATAACAATGCACAATGATGATGATTATCAGCAGCACTTTCTTCTGACTGACCCCTCCAGCTAATTAGAACTTTATTCATTTCATGGCTTTATTATATGAAGTCAGGGCTGTCTATTCACATTACTTAATTGATAGCTTATTAATCAGATAGATTAATATAAATTACACGCACATTAACATATTAACGTGTTATAATTTTATAATTATCTGTCAGTGCTACATTGGCTGTGTAGAAGATAGATAGATAGATAGATAGATAGATAGATAGATAGATAGATAGATAGATAGATAGATAGATAGATAGAGCTTGTAGCAAGTGGCTTCCAAAAGTATTCAACCCCTCAAAAAGTCAACAGAATTGTTTGTATTTCAGATGACGCTTACACTGACTATTCCAGACAATATTGTAATTGCAAACCAGTAGACTCTTAGGGGCAGATTCAATTGGGAATGAGGTTTAGTGAGGTTAAAAAAACCTGACTAACCTTGTGAGCAATTTTGGATTACTATAGGTATGTGCGCTCCCGGTTCCCAATGGTATCCTATAACAAAAAAGTGGTTGTTGGATTTTGAGCACTAAAATCCCAGCATGGTGTAAAAACATAAAATAAACAAATGATACTCACCTGTCTGGAGGTCTCTGGTGATCTCCCCTGCATCTTGCGACTGCAGAGGGGGCTTCTGGTAGTTCTGGTGGCTGCTGAGAGGCTCCAGGCCTGCAGGGAGGTGCAAGGGCTACTGGGAGATGTAGTTCTCCCAGCAGCCGGTTTCGGGGGGGCATACACACACACACACACACACACACACACACAGGGGGGTTACATACATCGGGATCACTCACACACATACACACACTGGTCCTCAGGGAGGTGCTGCTGGGGTACCAGACCAGTCCTCAGGGGGGTGCTGCTGGGGTCCCAGAGCAAGTTTGCGGAGTTTTGGTATTCAATTGTGAGACAGAAAATGAGAGGCAGTGATTTCTATAGAAATCATAGCGTCTTTTTTCACATACCTCCTGAGCAAGTCTGATTTTTCCTGACTCCTAATGGCAAAACACAGCATAGGAGAATGCTGGATATAGGAAATTGACCTAATGCACTGGCACAGGTTTGTATTTATATGCTGAGGGAGTTTCAAGAATTTTCTACTACAGAGCACCGTGTGATAACTAGACCAAAAATATAATTAAGGCACAAGCCACTTGCCGGCCCCCAAGAGCAGGATGAGACAGGATGGGAAGGATATCTCTGTCTGAAGATGGACGTTACCGCCCCATGACAAGGCCTAAAGGCAAATGCTGGATCTCCATGTAGAGTCGTCGGACATCTAGTTGCAACATACTGTATACAGAATGTGTCCCATGTGATGCCCAGCATGTCTGAGCCGCACCAAGAGGTATAGCATACCGTCTTTTTCTAAATGTGTTTTATTCATATTGCAGTGGCAGCAAAACGCCCAATGTACTACAGATGGTGGGCTGTGATTTTACAATACAGGAATTAGTGTTAAACCATGTACAACGTTAAAGATGAAGCACAGTGGAACTTGGCATGAGTAAAACCTGTCCCCGAGGCATTGTAGCACTTCATATACAGATTCAGTCGCATTCGCACACAGATGTACAAATGTCACACATCAAATGAATCAGTGTTGCCTAGTAAATTATAGTAGTTTGGGCATTTGCAGTTGTTTTATTTAAGCGAATAAGATACACATTTTGGGCAACTAAGACGGCTGGGGCGGCCAAGTTGCCTGGGACCTGGCACAACTGAAGCCACAGTAGAGGCGGACACATCTATACAATCACATAACACATCCTTTGGTCTTCAACTATCTACTGTTTTCAGTCTTTGCAGAGCCAATTGCTTTGAATAAGAAATGTGCGGGTTCGGTTCTCTGAGAACTGAACCCCCACGAACATCAAGTTTCGAGCCTGGATCCGAGTCCGGCTCGGTACTTCCCGCCAGACTCGGAAACCAGAACTAGGCAAAACGTCATTATCCCGCTGTCGGATTATCACGGGTTTTGGATTCCATATAAGGAGCCGCGCGTTGCCACCATTTTCACTGTAGTCCTGGAGAGTATAGCAAGAGGATGTGTCGTCTTAGTGCCTGTGCAGGAAAGTGGTGTGGCACGTGGGGTGATAACCTGCTCTCTTATGTGTCATTCTTGTGCTGTCTTGTGCTGCATCAGTCAAGTGGTGGTGTCTTGTGCTGCATCAGTCCAGTCACAGTGGTGGTGTCTTGTGCTGCCAAAAGTCCAGTGCTGCTGCTGTATAAGTCCAGTGCAGTGGTGCTTTGTTGTGCTGCATCAGTCCAGTGGTGGTGTCCGGTTCTGCCATAAGTCCAGTGGTGGTGTCCTGTGCTGCCATAAGTCCAGTTGTGGTGTCCTGTGCTGCCATAAGTCCAGTGGTGGTGTCCTGTGTTGCCATAAGTCCAGTGCTGCTTCTGTAAAAGTCCAGTCCAGTGGTGCAGCCATATAAGTTCAGGGGTACTGCCAGATAAGTCCAGGAGTACTGCCGTATAAGTTCAGCCCAGTGGTGCAGCCGTATAAGTTATGGGGTACTGCCGTATAAGTCCAGTGGTACTGCCGTATAAGTCTAGTCCAGTGGTGGTGTCTTGTGCTGCCATAAGTCCAGTGGTGGTTTCCTGTGCTGCCATAAGTCCAGTTGTGGTGTCCTGTGCTGCCATAAGTCCAGTGGTGGTGTCCTGTGTTGCCATAAGTCCAGTGCTGCTTCTGTAAAAGTCCAGTCCAGTGGTGCAGCCATATAAGTTCAGGGGTACTGCCAGATAAGTCCAGGAGTACTGCCGTATAAGTTCAGCCCAGTGGTGCAGCCGTATAAGTTATGGGGTACTGCCGTATAAGTCCAGTGGTACTGCCGTATAAGTCTAGTCCAGTGGTGGTGTCTTGTGCTGCCATAAGTCCAGTGGTGGTTTCCTGTGCTGTATATTATTTATTTATTTATCAGCATGTTATGCAGCATCCCAGCATTTAGGTGGGAACGTCTCTACATATGATTGTCAGATGTAAATTAATTATTCTATATTATTAGTTTTTTTGATGGAACGGAAAGTATACCAAGAAACACAAAATAAAGTATAAAACAAAATTAATACAACAATGATTACACATATGACCAGACAAATGCGATAATACACTACCAACAAAACTAGTATAGTGCTATTGAATAAAGCACAATTTCTTCACTGATTTATCATAAGATCCTAATCAGATCTATCAGTTACTCAGAGAGGGAATTTTTGAGTCTCTTACTATATATGGATTGTATATCTGGATATATATCTCATCATACAGTGGCATAATATTGATATAGGAATAGAAGTGTATTGAGAGCACTCCCTAAGTGGCCATAAGATATTCACACTGGATGCTATGATATACTTTTAGTTCATTTATGTATATATTTTACCACCTAACCTTTTAAATAAGGGTGCAATTACGTAGTGATGCGCACACTACAAGCACATAACTAAGGAAAGGATTTAGGTGGTATTACCAAACTATTCATAGCAGATGGCTATTTGTAACATAAATGTATCAGTAAAAAACAGCTAGAGGCTGATACTGCAACAAATATTGAAACATTCTGAAGGATAAGAGAGATAGTGAATTCAAAATGAATACAGTGACCAAGCTTTTTAAATTCACTTTATTTTATTTTCACAATTACACTTACACCATATTTTGCGTATGTTTTAAGGACAATAATAAAGGTTATATTTTAATAATTTTTGCCCATCTACCTTAGGGTATTTGACTATGAGAGGATACATTTGTCCGTGTGTGCCCGCAAAAGGGAATTCTTTCTTTTTCTTCTAGTTTTCTACAGTTATACCATTCCCAGGAGCACCTCCCAAGATTTAAGGGATATATATCCATGATATGGAATAAAAGGGGAAAGGACAAATATATATTTATGAAATATAAAGAACCAGAATATAGGGTGTCTGTGTGATCTTTTACCTATCCTGTATATTATTTACTCCAAATAAAAGAGTTATATACTTATATTATTATCCAAATAATTTTTACAGGGTTTGCACTGTGTGGTCAGGTGTAGAGGTATGCTCGCCTGTGCTGCATATTGGGGGTAATTCTGAGTTGATCGCAGCAGCAAGTTTGTTAGCAATTGGGCAAAACCATGTGCACTGCAGTGGGGGCAGATATAACATGTGCAGAGAGAGTTAGATTTGGGTGTGGTGTGTTCAATCTGCAATCTAAATTGCAGTGTAAATATAGGGGGTGATTCTGAGTTGATCGCAGCAGGAATTTTGTAGCAGTTGGGCAAAACCATGTGCACTGCAGGAGGGGCAGATGTAACATGTGCAGAGAGAGTTAGATTTGGGTGTGGTGTGTTCAATCTGCAATAAAGCAGCCAGTATTTACCCTGCACAGAAACAAAATAACCCACCTAAATCTAACTCTCTCTGCACATGTTATATCTGCCTCCCCTGCAGTGCACATGGTTTTGCCCAACTGCTAACAAAATTCCTGCTGCGAACAACTCAGAATTACCCCCATTATTATAATAGCTCCAAATAAAAGGGTTATTATTATCCAAATTATTTTTACAGGCTTTGCCATGTGTGGTGTAGGGGTACGCTTGCCTGTGCTGCATATTATTCTAATAACTCCAAATAAAATGGTTATTATTATCTAAATTATTTTTACAGACTTTGCCGTGTGTGGTGCAGGCGTACGCTCGCCTGTGCTGCATATTATTATAATAACTCCAAATAAAAGGGTTATTATTATCCAAATTATTTTTATAGGCTTTGCCGTGTGTTGGGGGATGGGGACGCTCCCTAGTGCTGCATATTATTATAACAGCTCCAAATAAAAGGGTTATTATTATCCAACTTATTTTAACAGGCTTTGCCATGTGTGTGTAGTTTAAGGATATGCTCTCCTGTGCCACCAATATTGGCCCTCATTCCGAGTTGTTCGCTCGGTAGCTGCTTTTAGCAGCATCGCACATGCTAAGCCGCCGCCTACTGGGAGTGAATCTTAGCTTTGCAGAATTGCGAACGAATGATACGCATAATTGCGAATAGAAATTTCTTTGCAGTTTCTGAGTAGCTCGGGACTTACTCTGCCACTGCGATCAGTTCAGTCAGTTTCGTTCCTGGTTTGACGTCACAAACACACCCAGCGTTTGCCCAGACACTCCCCCGTTTCTCCAGCCACTCCCGCATTTTTCCCAGAAACGGCAGCGTTTTTCCGCACACACCCATAAAACGGCCAGTTTCCGCCCAGAAACACCCACTTCCTGTCAATCACTCTCCGATCACCAGAACGATGAAAAATCTTCGTTATGCCGTGAGTAAAATACCTAACTTTTGAGTAAAATAACTAACCGCATGCGCTCTGCGAACCTTGCGCATGCGCAGTAAGCGACTAATCGCAATATAGCGAAACTCAGCAACGAGCGAACAACTCAGAATGAGGGCCATTGTGCGTGCTTTATATCTGGGCAAATTCCAGCACGTCCCATGTTTTGCACATACAATTCATTTGGTGGTGCAGAATTTTTTGAGAAATGACAGGGGCGTGCAGGAGATGCTGACGGTGGCCCAAAAAATTGTGGGCCACTTTCGACATTCAGCCACTGCGTGCCTCTCCTAGATGGGCCAGGTGTTTATGCCGCACACTTGTGTCACTTAGCTTAGTCATACAGTTACCTCATTGCACCTCTTTTTTTTCTTTGCATAATGTGCTATTTGGGGCCTATTTTTTAAATCTGCCATCCTGTCTGACACTGCAGTGCCACTCCTAGATGGGCCAGGTGTTTGTGCCGCCCACTTGTGTCGCTTAGCTTAGCCATCCAGCTACCTCATTGCACCTCTTTTACCTCTGTGCATGATGTTGTGTTTGGGGCCTATTTTTTAAATCTGCCATCCTGTCTGACACTGAAGTGCCACTCCTAGATGGGCCAGGTGTTTGTGCCACACACTTGTGTCGCATAGCTTAGCTATCCAGCTACCTCATTGCACCTCTTTTTCTTCTTTGTATGATATATTGTTTGGGGCCTATTTTTTAAATCTGCCATCCTGTCTGCCACTGCAGTGCCACTCCTAGATGGGCTAGGTGTTTGTGCCGCACACTTGTGTCGCTTAGCTTAGCCATCCAGCTACCTCATTGTACCTCTTTTTCTTCTTTGCATGATGTGCTGTTTCGGGCCTATTTTTTAAATCTGCCATCCTGTCTGACAATGCAGTGCCACTCCTAGATGGGGCAGGTGTTTGTGTCGCACACTTGTGTCGCTTAGCAAAGTCATCCACCTACCTCAGTGCAACCTTTTGGCCTAAAAACAATATTGTGAGATGTGAGGTGTTCAGAATAGACTGGAAATTAGTGGAAATGATTGTTATTGAGGCTAATAATACTATAGGATCAAAATTACCCCCAAATTCTGTGATTTTAGCGGTTTTTGTGTTTTCCCCCAAAAATCATCCAGATCCTAAACCAAAACCAAAACCCGAAAGGGTGGTTCTGGCAAAATCAATCCAGATCCAAAACACGAGCAAGGATCCAGATCCAAAACCAAAACACAAAACATGAAAAGTGCCCGCCGCACATCTCTACTTTGAATAAAGTGATTTGATGGTTAATTCAAGGGGGTGACAAAAACTTGTAAGTATAAATCTGTGAAGGGGGTTGTGCGGAAAGACATAGAGACAAATTAGGATTTATGTGCTAAAGAGTCTCAGCATAACTAGTAAGAATGCAGAATAATTATAGACACATCTGTAAAAGGCTGTGATCTAAAAATGGAATAACAGTATGCTTGTAAAAGTACTGTAGCTAATTTGATGCTGAGGCGTACATTGCTAACAATAGAGGCATCACAATGATGGAAGTGTGTCATTTGAATTATAAAGCAGTATTTTAAAGAAATAGATTTTGGTAAAATGCTTTCATGAAAGTCACAGTACAGTAACAAATCTTTCAACAAGAAATATATGAGCATTTTATTCCAAATACTATCGTAATATAATGTCAATTAAAAATGTCCAGAAATCATGCAGATTGTAACAGTGAATTCTCCGAATATAAGACAATATAATATGTTGGATTAAATAGTATAATGCACAGTTTACAGTCTTGAATTTCTTTTACATTAGTGAACTGAAAAACGAGACTGGAAAACAAAGCTGCATGGTGGGTTTAATCTAGTGATGAGCGGATTCGGTTTTACTCGGAATCCGCTCATCACTAGTTTAATCCCAAACATGTCACCGGTGGTTCCGCCTATTTTACCGGTAATATATATATATATATATATATATATATATATATATATATATATATATTATACATATATACAGTATATATACATATATATATATATATATATATATATGTCCATCCAAAAAATGATGGCACTCTGGGACAGCAAAAGTACAAAATTCCATGTCATAAATTCAAATGTTTTCAGCTGTAGATGGTATAATGTCTTGATAACGGGACTACGGCCCTGAAAACGTTTGAATTTATTACACAGAATTTTGTACTTTTGCTGCCCCCGAGTGCCATAATTTTCAATGCTTTTATTATACTATGGATGGGCACCAGAGCATGTTGAACCACTATTGAATTAAAGTGCCAGCACACTGTGGATCTTTATATATAGCTGCACATACTACATTTTATAATAGGTGCATGTAATTCAGCATCGGGTCTTGACATAGAGTTAACCTGCCCAATGGTAAATAGCAGTGGTCCTTTCTAGTGGCCGTCCCCCATAACAAAACTACTAAAATAGTGCAGCATATTCATAGAATATAAAGTTTACAGTCTTGAATTTCTTTTTCATTAGTGAACTGAAAAACAAAACTGGAAAACAAAGCTACATGGTGGGTTTAATCTAGTGATGAGCGGATTCAGTTTTACTCAGTTTTACTCGGAATCCGCTCATCACTAGTTTAATCCCAAACATGTCACCGGTGGTTCCGCCTATTTTGCCGGTAATATATATATATATATATATATATATATATATACATATATATATATATATACATGTAGAAGGGGGGATAAGGGTTTCAGCGACCAACAGTGTCTGATAAAATAAGATATAAATATGAGGAGACTTGATGGATACGTATAAGATAATAGAACATTTATTTATATAATATAAAAATTTAATTAATTGATTCAATATAAAAATAACTAATTAATTAATATCAGGGTGGGTTAAAAGCCGAAGAGCTAATACAAAATAAAAGGTCAGCTAAAAAAAAACTAGATAAATGGCATATAATAAAAGACAATAAAAAAATAAAAAAATAATTAAATATCGGATAAAAGAGTGCTGCTTATCTTTCAAAGTGGAGAGTCAATTGAGGTACACACAACGCGTTTCGTCACTCAGACTTCATCAAGGGGTATGGGACCACTGAACAGACACTCTTATTTATAGCACATGTAATTAGAAATGTATCATTGTGACATCACTTCCTGTGAGGACTGATAATACTGTTTGGTGTAAGTTTTTTAACCTAAGCATAAGTAAGTGATCGTGAGCAGAGTAATAACCTCAGGGCACTGATTGAATAGTAAAAACGAGTTATAGAATGTGATAAATTTGTTAAAATAGTCCGGGGACGGGTCCGACGTCACTTCCGCCCCACTTCCTTTATCGGAATCTTCTTATTGCGCATGCGCGATTACGCCACGCTTCCGGTCAGCGGATCCGTGTGTTGATGCACCTCTGCATCACTTCCGCTCTGTTCGCCGCGTCACTTCCTGTTTTGGGCGGTGTCGTCGTCTGTCGCTCGTATAGGCTGAGGCGGATTGTCAGTCATCATAGCGGCCATTTTGTGGAGGTCTTTCAGTACTAAGTTCCATTCTGTCTCATCCGAAACTATCGTCTGGGTTATGTATAGGCTGAGGCAGATTGTCAGTCATTGCGGCGGCCATCTTATTGGAGTCTTAGTCACCCAGGACATATAGCAATGCTGAGTTTCCTTATGGAAACAGCTCGCACATATAAGAATAAAGAGAAACATGTATTAGTGTCTATTTCAACAGATTTTTGTTATTCTTATACTATTATCTAATGGTTTATTTTGGGAGGACCGGTAATGATCTAAGTGGAAGTTGCTATAGAAACGGGGTATTTATACTTATACAACCAGAGGGACGTTATGGATTAATCTTGGAATTAATCCATATAATACTGTTTCTATATAGTTCGATCTCATATTGTAGCATATATGAGGATAAATTGAACCCATTTAGGTTTTTTTTAGCTGACCTTTTATTTTGTATTAGCTCTTCGGCTTTTAACCCATCCTGATATTAATTAATTAGTTATTTTTATATTGAATCAATTAATTAAATTTTTATATTATATAAATAAATGTTCTATTATTTTATGATAATGTTCTTATTAAAAAGTTGGATCACATCGAAGAAGTCATAAGAGGGAAAGAGAAGAAATTTCTCAGAGACAAAAGGGACTACGAACAGGGGAACACCAAGAATTGGAGCAGATTCAAAACATATGATAAACCTCAAAAAACAGATCAAAGGTATCAGTGGAAGACGATACTGCAAAGAACAAAACCTGCATGGAGAACGGAATCACCAAAAACACCACATGTAAGGACACATAACAGATTCAATGCCCTAAACCGACTCAAATCTAATGGGGATCATGATTTTTTATCCGCAGGCCGAGGGACACGACCAAAGGAACACCCCAAGAGCACAACACAGGAGGACGTCAGACATGCCTCCCCTCTAAAAAGACGTTTTGCAGAAGTAGAGGAAAACGGGGCGGTAGGAGGAAAGGAATTCAAGAAAAGAAACCTATGAATTCCAACACAGGGGATAAAGGTATTTTCAACCTGTCAACCTATACCCTCACCAAACCGGAACAATCACTTCTGAGTAAAGGACTATCCTTTGCACCCTCCGAAGGGTTAAATAAATTTGATACTTTCATCAACCTTAATAAATTTGTGCGGAAACTGACTCTTAAGAGACATTTCATGAAAAAAGAAAATGCTGTGATCTCAAACTACGAAGCAAACTCTAAATCCGGACTCAAACAAAAGAGTAAATATTACCCAGTAGAATCCAAGGGGAGTAATATTAGTGTCTTCTACGACGTAGTGAAGAAGGACTTGTGTGAGACGGAACCACCACCAGTGACTAACAAGAATCTACACAATAGAGAAATAGAAGCCATGCGCAAACTGCAGAACAATACTCATATTGTTTTAAAACCAGCTGACAAAGGGGGGGGTTGGTGATTATGAATCGGGACAATTATATACAAGAAGCAGAGAGACTCTTAGGAGATTCCAACTCCTACACAGTGCTGTCAGACGACCCGAAAGATCTATATATAGATGAACTAAGGTCCCTACTCCTACAAGGACTGAGAAACGATGTCATCACAAAGGATGAATTCTCATTTTTAATTCAATCCAACCCCACGACCCCCATATTTTATTTTTTGCCCAAAATCCACAAGAGCCTATCCAATCCGCCAGGGAGACCAATCGTCGCTGGGATAGACTCCCTTACATCTAATCTATCAAAGTATGTGGATGTGTTTTTAAATCCGTATGTCAAGAAATTACCATCGTATCTCAAAGACACCACCATGGTCCTGAATGAAATCAAGAATGTGAAATGGAAAGAGTCATATATATGGATAACCATTGATGTACAATCTCTATACACCTGTATTGAGCACAAAAAGGGAATTGAGGCAAGCAGAGAATACTTGGACAAAGACAACTCCCTCACTGAACCCCATAGGAATTTTATTTGTGATTTAATGAAATTCATTTAAGCCGGAATTATTTTAAGTTTTTAGACAATTTTTATCTGCAACGGTGTGGCACCGCAATGGGGACTATATTTGCCCCCAGTTTTGCAAATTTATTCATGGGACAATGGGAGGAGAAGCACATATACAATACACAGCACTTTAAGGAATCTATCGTCATGTATAAAAGATACATTGACAATATCTTGATCGTATGGGATGGGAGCGCAGAATCATTTATGGACTTTTTTAAACTTCTACAAATTAATGATTTTAACTTATCATTCACCTACAATTTGAACAAAGAAGCCATCAAATTCCTAGACCTGATTTTAACTGGAGAGGAAGAGGTAGTGTCCACAAAAAACTTCATAAAAGATGTGGACAAGAACAGTTACCTTCACTATAAGAGCAATCACTCTAAAAAATGGAAAAACAACATCCCCTATTCACAGTTCCATAGAATAAAGAGGAACTGCCATAAAAAGGAAGACTGCGAGGAACAACTTGGAACATACAGAAAAAGATTTGAGGAAAAACTTTATCCGAAAGCCATACTAGATGAAGCAGTCACTAAGACAAGGAATTTGGAGAGAGAGAATCTGCTGACATACAAGGACAATACGGCTAAAAAGGAGTCGCTCTCCTTCATAACTACCTACAGTTGTCATGAACAGACTATTAGGACTTCATTAAGAAACCACTGGGATATACTCTTGATGGACCTCATCTTAAAAAAGATCCTTCCACCCCAACCAGAACTGGTTTTCCGGAAATCACGCAACTTGAAAGACATTCTCGCACCTAGCATGTTACGAGAAATCCCACCAGAGCAAAACCCTAATTCTCTCCCTAAATGCGTTGGATCCTACAAGTGTGGACACTGTAACATCTGCAAATTCCTTAATCCTAATAGAAAAACCTTCTGCAATACGGACGGCACTCAATAATTCAAAATTAAAGAATTCATGAACTGCAATATCACATCTGTGATCTACCTGCTAGAATGCACATGCCACAAGAAATATGTGGGTAAAACAAAAAGAACCTTGAAAATTAGGATACAAGAACACGTACGGAGTATCAAAAACAAATCAAAGACCCATCTGCTGTATAGACACTTCAAATTGAAACACAATTCTAATCCAGAAGAGATTACCTTTAAAGCCATCGAACACGTGACCAGTGGCGAAAGGGGTGGAGATTTGGCTAAGAAGCTCTCCCAAAGAGAGATGTTCTGGATATTTCAACTGAAAACTACACACCCTATGGGCTTCAACGAGGGATATGAGATCGCACCATTTTTATAAGAGAAGTACCCTTTTCAAAAATCCTCCGATCACAGATAAACTACTTCCTCCTCTTCCAAGCACAATTCACTTTTTTTCTTCTAAAATATCACTATATGTAAAACTCTGTATATAGCATATGCACGATCTTAATAAAAACTTTTAATAATCTGTGCCTGACTAATTTCACCATATGGTACAGTCATACCGCACTGGCCTCACGCCCAATCCTGCCCGATCTTGGAAGCTAAGCAGTGTTGGGCCCAACCAGTACCAAGTGGGTAACCACTCGCGAAGATTGGGTACTGTATAAGAACGAGCCGTGTCGGGCTTTTAATAATAATATAACATGTATATGTATAAATCACCACAGCACAAAGGTCTATTATTATAATCTCTAATATCAGTCATACACGGATGCACTATCTCTATATTCGTCACTAATAACTAATATATGACCGATTATCACCACCATCACCTCACTAGCTACTTCTTCTTTTATATTATCTCACATAGATTAACAAATACGCACTTATTATTGTTTATTATTTTCTCTTTTCAACTGTATATCTTTATCCGCCATCACTTTTTCAAATTATCCTAATTTTCCACGCTTTCATTATGTATACTTTATAATATATTTTGCCACACCTAAGACCTAAATGGGTTCAATTTATCCTCATATATGCTACAATATGAGATCGAACTATATAGAAACAGTATTATATGGATTAATTCCAAGATTAATCCATAACGTCCCTCTGGTTGTATAAGTATAAATACCCCGTTTCTATAGCAACTTCCACTTAGATCATTACCGGTCCTCCAAAAATAAACCATTAGATAATAGTATAAGAATAACAAAAATCTGTTGAAATAGACACTAATACATGTTTCTCTTTATTCTTATATGTGCGAGCTGTTTCCATAAGGAAACTCAGCATTGCTATATGTCCTGGGTGACTAAGACTCCAATAAGATGGCCGCCGCAATGACTGACAATCTGCCTCAGCCTATACATAACCCAGACGATAATTTCGGATGAGACAGAATGGAACTTAGTACTGAAAGACCTCCACAAAATGGCCGCTATGATGACTGACAATCCGCCTCAGCCTATACGAGCGACAGATGACGACACCGCCCGAAACAGGAAGTGACGCGGCGAACAGAGCGGAAGTGATGCAGAGGTGCATCAACACACGGATCCGCAGACCGGAAGCGTGGCGTAATCGCGCATGCGCAATAAAAAGATTCCGATAAAGGAAGTGGGGCGGAAGTGACGTCGGACCCGTCCCCGGACTATTTTAACAAATTTATCACATTCTATAACTCGTTTTTACTATTCAATCAGTGCCCTGAGGTTATTATCTCTGTCTGAAGATGGACGTTTCCGCCCCATGACAAGTCCTAAAGGCAATTGTTGGATCTCCATGTAGAGTCGTCGGACATCTAGTTGCAATATATACAGAATGTGTCCCATGTGATGCCCAGCATGTCTGAGCAGCACCAAGAGGTATAGCATACCGTCTTTTTCTAAATATGTTTTATTTATATTGCAGTGGCAGCAAAACGCCCAATGTACTACAGATGATGGGCTGTGATTTTACAATACAGGAATTAGTATTAAACCATGTACAACGTTAAAGATGAAGCACAGTGGAACTTGGCATGAGTAAAACCTGTCCCCGCTGCATAGTAGCACTTCATATACAGATTCAGTCGCATTCGCACACAGATGTACAAATGTCACACATCAAATGAATCAGTGTTGCCTAGTAAATTATAGTAGTTTGGGCATTCGCAGTTGTTTTATTTAAGCGAATAAGATACACATTTTGGGCAACTAAGACGGCTGGGGCGGCCAAGTTGCCTGGGACCTGGCACAACTGAAGCCACAGTAGAGGCGGACACATCTATACAATCACATAACACATCCTTTGGTCTTCAACTATCTACTGTTTTCAGTCTATGCAGAGCCAATTGCTTTGAATAAGAAATGTGCGGGTTCGGTTCTCTGAGAACTGAACCCCCACGAACATCAAGTTTCGAGCCTGGATCCGAGTCCGGCTCGGTACTTCCCGCCAGACTTGGAAACCAGAACGAGGCAAAACGTCATCATCCCGCTGTCGGATTATCACGGGTTTTGGATTCCATATAAGGAGCCGCGTGTTGCCACCATTTTCACTGTAGTCCTGGAGAGTGTAGCAAGCAGATGTGTCTCCTCAGTGCCTGTGCAGGAAAGTGGTGTGGCACGTGGGGTGATAACCTGCTCTCTTATGTGTCATTCTAGTGCTGTCTTGTGCTGCATCAGTCCAGTGGTGGTGTCTTGTGCTGCATCAGTCCAGTCCAGTGGTGGTGTCTTGTGCTGCCAAAAGTCCAGTGCTGCTGCTGTATAAGTCCAGTGCAGTGGTGCTGTGTTGTGCTGCATCAGTCCAGTAGTGGTGTCCGGTGCTGCCATAAGTCCAGTGGTGGTGTCCTGTGCTGCCATAAGTCCAGTGGTGGTGTCCTGTGTTGCCATAAGTCCAGTGCTGCTTCTGTAAAAGTCCAGTCCAGTGGTGCAGCCATATAAGTTCAGGGGTACTGTTGTATAAGTCCAGGGGTACTGCCGTATAAGTTCAGCCCAGTGGTGCAGCCATATAAGTTCAGGGGTACTGCCGTATAAATCCAGGGGTACTGCCGTATAAGTTCAGCCCAGTGGTGCAGCCGTATAAGTTATGGGGTACTGCCGTATAAGTCCAGTGGTACTGCCGTATAAGTCCAGTCCAGTGGTGGTGTCTTGTGCTGCCATAAGTCCAGTGGTGGTTTCCTGTGCTGTATATTATTTATTTATTTATCAGCATGTTATGCAGCATCCCAGCATTTAGGTGGGAACGTCTCTACATATGATTGTCAGATGTAAATTAATTATTCTATATTATTAGTTTTTTTGATGGAACGGAAAGTATACCAAGAAACACAAAATAAAGTATAAAACAAAATTAATACAACAATGATTACACATATGACCAGACAAATGCGATAATACACTACCAACAAAACTAGTATAGTGCTATTGAATAAAGCACAATTTCTTCACTGATTTATCATAAGATCCTAATCAGATCTATCAGTTACTCAGAGAGGGAATTTTTGAGTCTCTTACTATATATGGATTGTATATCTGGATATATATCTCATCATACAGTGGCATAATATTGATATAGGAATAGAAGTGTATTGAGAGCACTCCCTAAGTGGCCATAAGATATTCACACTGGATGCTATGATATACTTTTAGTTCATTTATGTATATAGTTTACCACCTAACCTTTTAAATAAGGGTGCAATTACGTAGTGATGCGCACACTACAAGCACATAACTAAGGAAAGGATTTAGGTGGTATTACCAAACTATTCATAGCAGATGGCTATTTGTAACATAAATGTATCAGTAAAAAACAGCTAGAGGCTGACACTGCAACAAATATTGAAACATTCTGAAGGATAAGAGAGATAGTGAATTCAAAATGAATACAGTGACCAAGCTTTTTAAATTCACTTTATTTTATTTTATTTTCACAATTACACTTGCACCATATTTTGCGTATGTTTTAAGGACAATAATAAAGGTTATATTTTAATAATTTTTGGCCATCTACCTTAGGGTATTTGCAGAGGCGTCACTTACCTCCGGGACACCCGGTGCGGCAGCAAGGAAAAAGGGGTGGAGCTTCACTGGAAGGGGCGGGGCTTCACGGCCCAGCACCCGTTTTTGTCATTTGAAGGTCCGGAAAAGGGGCGTGGCTTTGATGGGCGGGGCTTTGTGTCACGACTGACACCCGTTTTCTTTAGTTACTGGTGGGGTTCGGGAGGTGCGGGCTGCTTGCCGGGGAGTGCTGTACCTGCAGCGCTGGCTCCTACACAGTGACAGGAGCCGAGTGCTGCACATAATGTAACAGTGCAGAACTTGGCTCCTGCCACTGAGCAGGAGCTGGCATTTTGGTGTCACCCCTCGGCGGGTGACACCCGGGAGCGCGCCGCCCCCCCCCGCCACCCCCTTGTGACGCCACTGGGTATTTGACTATGAGAGGATAGATTTGTCCGTGTGTGCCCGCAAAAGGGAATTCTTTCTTTTTCTTCTAGTTTTCTACAGTTTTACCATTCCCAGTAGCACCTCCCAAGATTTAAGGGATATATATCCATGATATGGAATAAAAGGGGAAAGGACAAATATATATTTATGAAATATAAAGTACCAGAATATAGGGTGTATGTGTGATCTTTTACCTATCCTGTATATTATTTACTCCAAATAAAAGAGTTATATACTTATATTATTATCAAAATAATTTTTACAGGGTTTGCACTGTGTGGTGTAGAGGTATGCTCGCCTGTGCTGCATATTGGGGGTAATTCTGAGTTGATCGCAGCAGCAAGTTTGTTAGCAATTGGGCAAAACCATGTGCACTGCAGTGGGGGCAGATATAACATGTGCAGAGAGAGTTAGATTTGGGTGTGGTGTGTTCAATCTGCAATCTAAATTGCAGTGTAAATATAGGGAGTAATTCTGAGTTATTCGCAGCAGGAATTTTGTAGCAGTTGGGCAAAACCATGTGCACTGCAGGAGGGGCAGATGTAACATGTGCAGAGCGAGTTAGATTTGGGTGTGGTGTGTTCAATCTGCAATAAAGCAGCCAGTATTTACCCTTCACAGAAACAAAATAACCCACCTAAATCTAACTCTCTCTGCACATGTTATATCTGCCTCCCCTGCAGTGCACATGGTTTTGCCCAACTGCTAACAAAATTCCTGCTGCGAACAACTCAGAATTACCCCCATTATTATAATAGCTCCAAATAAAAGAGTTATTATTATCCAAATTATTTTTACAGGCTTTGCCATGTGTGGTGAATGGGTATGCTTGCCTGTGCTGCATATTATTATAATAACTCCAAATAAAATGGTTATTATTATCTAAATTATTTTTACAGACTTTGCCGTGTGTGGTGTAGGGGTACGCTCGCCTGTGCTGCATATTATTATAATAGCTCCAAATAAAAGGGTTATTATTATCCAAATCGATTTTACAGGGTTAACCCTGTGTGGTGTAGGCGTACGCTCGCCTGTGCTGCATATTATTATAATAACTCCAAATAAAATGGTTATTATTATCCAAATTATTTTTATAGGCTTTGCCGTGTGTTGGGGGATGGGGACGCTCACTAGTGCTGCATATTATTATAACAGCTCCAAATAAAAGGGTTATTATTATCCAACTTATTTTAACAGGCTTTGCCATGTGTGTGTAGTTTAGGGATATGCTCTCCTGTGCCACCAATATTGGCCCTCATTCCGAGTTGTTCGCTCGCTAGCTGCTTTTAGCAGCATTGCACATGCTAAGCCGCCGCCTACTGGGAGTGAATCTTAGCTTTGCAGAATTGTGAACGAAAGATTCACATAATTGCGAATAGAAATTTCTTTGCAGTTTTTGAGTAGCTCGGGACTTACTCTGCCACTGCGATCAGTTCAGTCAGTTTCGTTCCTGGTTTGACGTCACAAACACACCCAGTGTTCGCCCAGACACTCCCCCGTTTCTCCAGTCACTCCCGCGTTTTTCCGCACACACCCATAAAACGTCCAGTTTCCGCCCAGAAACACCCACTTCCTGTCAATCACACTCCGATCACCATGAAAAATCCTCGTTATGCCGTGAGTAAAATACCTAACTTTTGAGTAAAATAACTAACAGCATGCGCTCTGCGAACCTTGCGCATGCGCAGTAAGCAACTAATCGCAATATAGCGAAACTCGGCAACGAGCGAAGAACTCGGAATGAGGGCCATTGTACGTGCTTTATATCTGGGCAAATTCCAGCACGTCCCATGTTTTGCACATACAATTAATTTGGTGGTGCAGAATTTTTTGAGACATGACAGGGGCGTGCAGGAGATGCTGTCGGTGGCCCAAAAATTATGGGCCACTTTCGACATTCAGCCACTGCGTGCCTCTCCTAGATGGGCCAGGTGTTTATTCCGCACACTTGTGTCACTTAGCTTAGTCATACAGTTACCTCATTGCACCTCTTTTTTTTCTTTGCATAATGTGCTATTTGGGGCCTATTTTTTAAATCTGCCATCCTGTCTGACACTGCAGTGCCACTCCTAGATGGGCCAGGTGTTTGTGCCGCCCACTTGTGTCGCTTAGCTTAGCCATCCAGCTACCGCATTGCACCTCTTTTACCTCTTTGCATGATGTGCTGTTTGGGGCCTATTTTTTTAAATCTGCCATCCTTTCTGACACTGCAGTGCCACTCCTAGATGGGCTAGGTGTTTGTGCCGCACACTTGTGTCGCTTAGCTTAGCCATCCAGCTACCTCATTGTACCTCTTTTTCTTCTTTGCATGATGTGCTGTTTCGGGCCTATTTTTTAAATCTGCCATCCTGTCTGAAAATGCAGTGCAACTATTAGATTGGGCAGGTGTTTGTGTCGCACACTTGTGTCGCTTAGCAAAGTCATCCACCTACCTCAGTGCAACCTTTTGGCCTAAAAACAATATTGTGAGATGTGAGGTGTTCAGAATAGACTGGAAATTAGTGGAAATGATTGTTATTGAGGCTAATAATACTATAGGATCAAAATTACCCCCAAATTCTGTGATTTTAGCGTTTTTTTGTGTTTTTCCCCAAAAATCATCCAGATCCAAAACCAAAACCAAAACCCGAAAGGGTGGTTCTGGCAAAACCAATCCAGATCCAAAACACGAGCAAGGATCCAGATCCAAAACCAAAACATGAAAAGTGCCCGCCGCACAGCTCTACTATGAATAAAGTGATTTGATGGTTAATTCAATGGGGGGACAAAAACTTTTAAGTATAAATCTGTGAAGGGGTTGTGAGGAAAGACATAGAGACAAATTAGGATTTATGTGCTAAAGAGTCTCAGCATAACTAGTAAGAATGCAGAATAATTATAGACACATCTGTAAAAGGCTGTGATCTAAAAATGGAATAACAGTGTGCTTGTAAAAGTACTGTAGCTAATTTGATGCTGAGGCGTACATTGCTAACAATAGAGGCATCACAATGATGGAAGTGTGTCATTTGAATTAGAAAGCAGTATTTTAAAGAAATAGATTTTGGTAAAATGCTTCCATGAAAGTCAAAGTACAGTAACAAATCTTTCAACAAGAAATATATGAGCATTTTATTCCAAATACTATCGTAATATAATGTCAATTAAAAATGTCCAGAAATCATGCAGATTGTAACAGTGAATTCTCCGAATATAAGACAATATAATACGTTGGATTAAATAGTATAATGCACAGTTTACAGTCTTGAATTTCTTTTTCATTAGTGAACTGAAAAACGAGACTGGAAAACAAAGCTGCATGGTGGGTTTAATCTAGTGATGAGCGGATTCGGTTTTACTTGGAATCCGCTCATCACTAGTTTAATCCCAAACATGTCACCGGTGGTTCCGCCTATTTTACCGGTAATATATATATATATATATATATATATATATATATTATACATATATACAGTATATATACATATATATATATATATGTCCATCCAAAAAATGATGGCACTCTGGGACAGCAAAAGTACAAAATTCCATGTCATAAATTCAAATGTTTTCAGCAGTAGATGGTATAATGTCTTGATGACGGGACTACGGCCCTGAAAACGTTTGAATTTATTACACAGAATTTTGTACTTTTGCTTCCCCCGAGTGCCATAATTTTTCAATGCTTTTATTATACTATGGATGGGCACCAGAGCATGTTGAACCACTATTGAATTAAAGTGCCAGCACACTGTGTATCTTTATATATAGCTGCACACACTACATTTTATAATAGGTGCATGTAATTCAGCATCGGGTCTTGACATAGATTTAACCTGCCCAATGGTAAATAGCAGTGGTCCTTTCTAGTGGCCGTCCCCCATAACAAAACTACTAAAATAGTGCAGCATATTCATAGAATATAAAGTAATTTTTAAACATATTAGACATTATAAAAAAATGATATTAGAAAAAAAAAATCCCTAAATGATTATATACTCTACTTGCTCTTTTGTCCGTAGCTTGAACCAAAATTGTCCAATGTCAGGCTAGTTAATAATTGTATAGCAGTCAGTAGCTGTGGCTTACAGTATCTATAAGATATGACACAATTAATTAGGAGCTTGGGAGATCCTAATGGGTGGTGTTTTAGCTTGATTTTAAATTATTGTTTGGCTGGGACTCTTCAGAACCAGTAGCTATCCAATGTGTTTTTTTGTTTTCACTTACCATTGAACTACACAGAATCAAGTTAGGATTGAGAAAAAAGTAGGTATTAATTTAGGGTCGATAATACCTATTATTTTTTTTCTAGTTTCTTTAGACATTTAGTTAAATATATTGGCACTTCTACTGTATTTTATTTTCTAAATATGACACCACTATTTTATTGTAAAGGGACATTATTTTACTAATGTTACAATATATGGGTACAGCTTCCTTATACAATCTATTTTAAGAGGTAAGAAAATTATATTTATGTGGGCCAACTATTTGTTATAATTACCTTTGTAAATGTAGCCAAGGGTAGCCCTGCATTGGTTGATTATCTTTATGTCGGTGGGAATGTAAGTTTGGTTGGCCCCTAGAGAACTGAACCCGATGCTATATATAGAACAAGCAGGGCCGGATTGTAGGTGGGGCAGATGGGTCTGACGCCCAGGAGCCCCCACACTACGGCAAACATTGCAGCGGCCCGGCCCACTCTGCACCCTTACTAGCCAACTGCCATCATTGGTGCAGTCAATGAAGGATTACTTTTATCTTTTGAGATTGAGACAACTTTTTCTCCGTCTCTATGGTGAGTGGGTATAACCGACTATTATAGCAGGTGTATAGGGAAGTGGTAGAGCCAAATGTGAGTGCCCACCCCCATCAGAGACCTGATGATGTAGCCAGTAACAAGTAGTGTCTCTTCTGCTTGAACCCCCCCTTCTCTCTCTCTCTCTCTCCATGACAGTCTCCCACTCCCTCTTCCCCCTCCCCTGTGTCCCTCTCCGTCACTTCTCTTACTACCAACTATCTCTCTTGTCTTTCTCTCTCTCCTTCCCTGGCACCCTCTCTCTCCTTCCTACTCCACCCTCTCTCTCCTTCCTACTTCCCCTCTCTCTCTCTTTCCCATCCATCTCCCTGACACTCTCTCCCTCCCTCCCTCTCTCTCTTTCTATCTCTTTCTTGTTCCGCTCTCTCTCTCACCCTCTCTCACACCCTTGCTCATTCCCTCTCTCTGTTTATCTCTCCTTCCCTGACCCCCCTCTCTTTCCTGCTTGTTCCCCTCACCCTCTCTCTTCCCCTCTCTACCTGACACCCTCTTTCTCTCCCTCACTCCTTTGCTACTCTCTCTCTTTGTCTTTCACTTTCTCTCCCTGATATTCTCTTACTCTTTCTTTCTCCATTCCTCTCTGTCTCTCTCTCCCTCCCTGACACCCTCTCTCTCCCACTTGCTCCACTTCTCACCATCCCTCTCCCTGACACCCTCTTTCTCTACCTCTCTCTTTTGCTTCCCTCTCTGTCTATCTCCCTCCTTCATTGCCACCCTCTCTCCCGCTGACTTACCCAACTCTCTCTCCCTTACATCCTTTCTCTCTTTCTTTCCTCTCTCTCTTTTTATCTCCCTCTTTCTCTCCCTGTGTCACGCTCGGTGTAAGTTGGGGTTCCGACAACCGAGTTTTGGCTGAAGGGACAGCTACCTGTGAGGAGAGTAAACGAGGTGGCTGAATGTAATTCCTCCTCATGAGGTGGATGCCTAACTAAGTGCTAATGTTGGCCAGAGGGCATATAGAAAAGGAGGACTTCGTAGGAAGATAACTGTAGTTTTAATGAATAATCAGGCTGTACATGAATATTGGAGCAATTGAAGAAACTGGAAGAATTAGAGTCTATGGTTAAATGACTTGAAGAGTGAAGCTGAAGAACTCTGGTAAAGAAGAACTGAAGACTGTGTTTTATGATTAAAATACGAGGCTGAAGAACTTGGACTTTGAAGAAATTAAGACTGTGGTTTGTAATTGAAAGACGAGGCTGAAGAACTTGTACTTTGAAGAAATGAGGACTGTGGTTTGTGATTGAAAGACGAGGCTGAAGAACTTGGACTTTGACGAAATGAAGATGTCTGCAGAAACCGCCGTTAGCACCTGGAGCTCCTCTACGACCTGGGACCCCGTGAGCGCTTCCAAGAGTGGCAACGGACTTATACAGCAGGGCTGCAGCAGCGTTTAGGTAACCGATGGATGAGAGCAACCAGGACCAGGGAACCAGAAGTAACCTGGGAGCACAGAGCTGGAGAACATTTCACAAGGAGGTAACATGAAGCACTGGCACTCTCCCTCTGAGCCAGACCCCTTTTGTAAGGGGAGAACACGCAGGATTGGCTGGACACAGATTGGGAACTTCATTGGTAATACTCTGGTCTCCAACATGGCTGCCCCCAGCACAGGAGACATACTTAGCTGTTAGCACACAGCTTCTGCCAGCTTCTGTCTCTGACACACTATACGGTGTCACCACTAGAGGACCTTACCACAGCAATCCCAGCTGCAGCGCCCGGCTCTCCAGACCCTCGGCCCCCGACCCTTGGCAGCCGCACATCCGTCCATAAGGACCCGCCACCAGCAGCTCCCTGCCTCCGCAGCTGCGCCAACCAGCGGGATGGTAACCCGCGGGAGCACCTGCCGGAGGTAAGGCTCCTGATCCTGACAGTACTCCCCCTTTTTAGGGTGGGCTCTGAACACCCTTGTGCTTTCATCAGATTCTTGGTGTGAAAGGCCCGGACTAATCTTGGAGCATGGACATCCTCTTCAGAAACCCAGGACCTTTCCTCCGGTCCATATCCCTTCCAATCAATAAGATATTGGAGACAACCATATCTTTTACGACAGTCAAGGATCCTATGAACTACAAATTCTTCTCCCTGAGCAGCTTGCACCTTGGGAGGTCTAGGGAGCGCAGCCCGAAAATGGTTCAGTATAAGAGGCTTCAGTAAGGAGATGTGAAATGCATTTGGGATCTTCAAGTATGAAGGCAACGTCACTTTGTATGCTACTGGATTCAATACTTTTTCAATAGGATATGGTTCAATGAATCTGGGGGCAAATTTCTTGGAAGGACCTTGAGTCTTAAGTTTCGAGTAGAAATCCAGACTTGATCACCCACTTTGAGACTAGGGACAGCCTTCCGTTTCCGATCTGTAAAAAACTTGAATTTATTGGACGTTTTAAGCAGAGCCTCATGAACTTGTTTCCACATCTTAGTGAATTGCTGAAGGGCTAACTCTGCAGCAGGTACTTCGTAGAATGAGTAGCGGAATGGTAGAGATTATTGTGAGCAAATTCAGCAAATGGAAGATAGTCCAGCCAATCGTCCTGAGAAGAAGACATGAAGAGTCATAGGAAAGTCTCTAAGTCTTGGTTCACTCTTTCAGTCTGGCCATCTGTTTGGGGATGGTATGCAGAAGAGAAACTTTATTCCATTCCAAGAGCTGAACTCAGTGCTCTCCAGAATTTAGCCACAAACTGAGGCCCTCGATCTGAAACTCTCTCTTGTGGAAGTCCATGTAACCGGAAGATGTCTGATATGAACATTTTTGATAGTTGTGGAGCGGTTGGAAGACCTGTGAGTGGGACAAAGTGCGCCATTTTGGAAAATTGGTCCACAATGACCCAAATGGTGTTTCGTCCTCTGGAGACAGGTAGGTCAGTTATAAAGTCCATGGAGATGTGTGTCCAGGGTTTTTGTGTAACCTATAGCGGATAAAGAAGACCCGATGGTGATCCTCTTGGATTTTTATGTTGGGCTCACTTTGGGCAGGCAGCTATGAATTCCAAAACATCCGTCTTCAGATGAGGCCACCAATAGGAAGGTTGGATGAACTTAAGAGTCTTGAGGCTACCTGCGTGCCCCATACACGGTGAGGTATGAGCCCACGTGAGCAGTTTTCTGAGTTCTGGTGTAACAAAGGTTTTTCCCGGTGGCGGAAGCAGAGTAGTATGAGTTGCAGCAAAGGAGGCAGGATCTAGGATGAATTGTCTGTCCGGAAGATCTGTAGACTCATCTGAATTCAGTGAACGAGAGAGCGCATCTGCTTTCCGATTAAGAGACCCTGGACGATAACTGAGCTTGAAAGAAAAATGTGAGAAGAACAGTGCCCACCTGGCTTGCCATGGGTTTAAACATTAGGCGGTCTGAAGATATAAAATATTTTTATGATCTGTGGTTACTGAGACTGGGTGTTGAGATCCTTCCAGTAAGTACCTCCACTCTTCAAAAGCAAGTTTTATGGCAAGCAATTCTTGTTCTCCAGTGGCGTTGTTTTGTTCTGCCGGAGAGAATCTTCTGGAAAAATAAGCACAAGGATGAGATTTCTGATCCCCGAAGTACTGGGATAAGACGGCCCCCACTCCTACTGAAGAAGCATCCACCTCCACCTGAAAAGGACGACTGAGATCAGGTTGCCAAAGGATAGGAGCAGACATGAAGGCCTCTTTTAGAAACGAAAAGGCTTTTAGTGCCTCAAGTGGCCAAGTGGCAGAATTAGACACTTTTCTTGTTAGTGCTGTGATCGGGGCAATGATGACGGAATAATCTTTAATAAACTTCCTATAAAAATTGGTGAAGCCTAAAAAACGCTGGATTCCCTTCAGAGTGGTAGGAAGGGTCCAATCTCTGATTGCTTGGACTTTGTCAGGATCCATCTGTAATTCCCTCCTGGAAATGATGTAACCTAAAAAAGGGATGGAGGGAACCTCAAACGTGCACTTCCCTAGTTTACAAAAGAGTCGATTTTCCCTTAGACGTCTCAAGACTTCTCTGACTTGTTCCACATGGACTTTCAGATCTTTGGAAAATATTAGAATATCATCCAGATACACAACCAGGCACTTATAGAGGAGATCTCGTAATAACTCGTTGACATAATTCTGGAAGACTACTGGAGCATTGCATAAGCCAAAGGTCATCACCAGGTATT
The DNA here is from genome assembly GCF_028390025.1 of Pseudophryne corroboree. NCBI lineage: Eukaryota > Metazoa > Chordata > Amphibia > Anura > Myobatrachidae > Pseudophryne > Pseudophryne corroboree. Next base: position 763,977,103 of record NC_086447.1, read on the forward strand.
CGTTAGGCCTGTTGCGAGTATTGTACAAAGTCTTCCACTCTTCTCCTGCGTGAATGCGTATAAGGTTATAAGCTCCCCGCAGGTCCAATTTGGTGAAAATGGTAGCCCCCTTTACATGGTCAAATAGTTTGGGAATCAAGTGCAAGAGGTATCTGTTCTTAATTGTAATTTCGTTGAGGCCCCGGTAGTCGATGCAAGGCCGTAGGCCCCTGTCCTTCTTCTTAACAAAAAAAACCCTGCCCCGGCTGGAGAAGAGAAAGGGCGAAGGAACCCTTTGGCCAAATTCTCCTGTATGTACTCAGACATCGTTTGGGTTTCTGGGAGAGATAAAGGGTACGTTCATCCTCTGGGAGGTGTTTTACCAGGCAGTAAATCGATAGGGCAGTCCCAACATCGGTGGGGAGGCAAGGTATCCGCCCCTTGCTTACTGAACATGTCCAGAAAGGGCTGATAGGCATCTGGGAGATCAGTGGAGTGTAGGGTAAAGAGTGGCTTGACGGTGGATAAACAGCTTCGAGAACACAACACCCCCCAGGCGTGTACATCCATAGTTTGCCAATCCAAGCGGGGGTTGTGCTCCTGCAACCGCGGGAATCCTAGGATTATTTTTTGAGAGGCTTTGGGAATTACCAAGAAAGAGATAGCTTCAGAATGGACAGCAGGACTGCAGCAGCGTTTAGGTAACCGATGGATGAGAGCAACCAGGACCAGGGAACCAGAAGTAACCTGGGAGCACAGAGCTGGAGAACCTTTCACAAGGAGGTAATATGAAGCACTGGCACTCTCCCTCTGAGCCAGACCCCTTTGTAAATGGAGAACACGCAGGATTGGCTGGACACAGATTGGGAACTTCATTGGTAATACTCTGCTCTCCAACATGGCTGTCCCCAGCACAGGAGACATACTTAGCTGTTTGCACACAGCTTTAGCCAGCTTCTGTCTCTGACACACTATACTGTGTCACGACTAGAGGATCTTACCGCAACGATCCCAGCCGCAGCGCCCGGCTCTCCAGACCCTAGGCCCCCGGCCCTTGGCAGCCGCACATTCGGCCAGAAGGTGCCGCCAGCAGCTCCCTGCCACCGCAGCCGCGCCAACCAGCGGGATAGTAACCTGCGTGAGCACACGCTGGAGGTAAGGCTCCAGAGCCTGACACTCTGTCCCTGACACCCTCTCTCTCTCTCTCTCCTGCTCGCTGCCACTCCCAAGCTCTTGCTCCCCCTCTCTGTATCTCTCTAACTCCCTCTGTGATACCCTCTTTCTCTACCGCTGGCTCCCTCTCCCTTTCTCTTTCTCCCTGATACACTCTCTCTATCTCTCTAACTCTCCCTCCCTCTTTCTTTCTTTCTTTCTTTCTTTCTTTCTTTCTTTCTTTCTTTCTTTCTTTCTTTCTTTCTTTCTTTCTTTCTTTCTTTCTCTTTAACTCTTCCTCTATCTCTCCCTGACTATGCTCTCTCTCCCCCTCCCTGACACCCTCATTCTCTCTCTCTCTACCCTTCCTCTTCAACATGCTAACTTGTGTTCCCTCCTCTCTCTCTCTCACCCTGTCTCTCTTTCCCTGATACCCTCTGTCTCTCACCCGCTTGCTCCCCTTCCTTTCCCCTCTCTCCCTCTTTTGCTCCCTGACACTCTGTCTTTCTCACTCCCCTCTCTCTCTTTCTCTTTTTATCCTCTCTATCTGTCTTTTGCTCTCGTCCTATCAACCTCTCTTTCACCCTTCTTTTAATACCTCTCTCTTACTTTCTTCCTGACACATTCTCTATGTTTCTCTCTCTCCCTTGCTTTTCTCTCTCTTCCTGACACCTCTATATCTACCCTCTCCCTTACTCTCATTCCCTCTCTTTACCTGACACCCTCTCCTATCTCTTGCTCCGACACCATCTTTATTTCTCTCCCCGTACCCCCCTCTCCCTGAGGCCCTCTCCCTCTATATTTTTTACTCCTCTCTCTCTTTTTCTCTCTTTGACCCCTTTTCCCTCTGACACTCTCTTTCTCTCTTGCTCCTTTCTTTTTCTCCCTGATATCCTCTCTCACCCTCTCTCTCATTCTCCCTTTACCCCCTCTCTCTCCCTGGCTCCCCCCTCTTTCTCTCCCTGACACCTTCTTTGTCTCTCTCTTACTCCCCTCACTTTCTCTCCTGCTCCCCTAAGAGCATAGTAGTGACATTTTTACAGCTAGTCTTGTACTATAAGCTTTTTCCATTCAGCATTTTGTTTTCAGAAAAGTGAAATAATCCATATAACAGCTTGCAGCTAAAATAATCACAGCAATTTACAATTTACCAGAAAATCATCAGAAAAGTGATAATTTTAACAAATCGCCCATAAACGTTATATGCTGATACATTGCAGTAGATAGGTTTTACTTGTCTTGATGTTTTCAGTACTGAAAAAAATACCATTTGTTAATCCCACTGGAATTTTTTTTTAATCATTATGTTCTTAAATTTGGCTGGCAGATGATTGCCAAAGATCTGGCAAAGGACATTCTTCTGACTGAAGAAACTGGTCCATATCTTGTCCTGTTTTGTCTCCTGCTGTATGCTCAGACAGAACTGGACAATGTGTGGGCAAAATAACTGACAAACAATACATACTGTAACAAACACAGGAAACAAGTTTCTATTGGATTTATACAGCAGTAAATGATGATTAGCGCTGTGTATATTTCATGACTTTTTCTAAGAACAATTATGTAAATCTATAAAGCTTCATTACATTATATTGAATACAAACAGGGTAAAGCAGTTGTCCCACTTATAACTCACATTGAAAAGCCACATCATTACACTGTTGTAGTGTATGCATTTGTATATCTGACATATACCTAACATACAGATGTGGCCTCATACATCTCGCTTCAATAAGCCACGCAATGATAGATGCCTGATGCAAGAGACTCACTAGGTCAATGCAACTCTGCTAGATTTGGGCGTCTTTGTTTGACAAAAATTCTTCTTAGTTGCAACGTGAAATTACTAAAAAGCATTGAGAGACTGTGCTTATTGATTTGCTATGCAACACTTGTACATATATTGTGTGTGACTGAGGTCCTGATTCACAGATATGCGCTGTTGTGGGGCTTCACGCAGATTCCCAATTATCGGGAATCTACAGATGCATGAGGGTCATTCTGGGAATGTGCAGAACGGGCCTTGACATGAAGCCCATAGTTCCCTTCTGCCGCCGCCTGATTGACTGGCAGTGGCGTTGAGGGGGTAGGGAGGGGGCAGCAGGAGGGCTGCGTTCCTGAAAACTGGGGCATGTCACACCCATTTTCTTGGAAGGGAGAGCCAAGGATCTGCTAGCTGCATAAGCTGAGGCTTACTTAGGTGGCTGTCTGTGTGGAATATCACGACCAAAGTTCGCAATGTTGGATCCAAGCTTGCGATATGGGTCTCAGTGTTGAGATTACAGCTACATGTGGGAGGTGTCTTTTACTACTGAAACATCTCCTGTATACCCCTACTTGAATTTGGACAGAAATGTAATGCTGCTTGCATGTGGCATTGAACTTCCATCCATCTTTGAATCTGGCCCTGAGTCTGTATTTGGAGCACAAAAGAACTTGTATTGGAAAACAGCTGAATCTCAGGATCCGTCCTGTTTGGATTTGAGATATTTGTCTATGGGCACAGGTACTTGGACCACTGCGCTGTATATGGGCTGAAGTGAGAATAGCTAAGTACTTAATTCCGCTACTTGCAAGAGCAGATTTTAGGGTGAAAGCTATACTTGAGGTTACTGTACACCGGGCTGATACCTGTGTGACTGAACACCAGACTGAAATGGTAGCATTTGAACTAAACACCAAGCAGGACTGACGGCACTTGGACTATACGCCAGGCTGGACTGGTGGCTCTTGGACTGTACGTCAGTTGACACCAATGGAATAGACACATAGGACTGGTGGCTCTCTGAACACTGGCACAGGACTGGTGGAACTGGGCATTTGGCCAGAACCAGTGGGACTGGACACTGGGCTGGAGTTAGTGAAACTGACACTGTGCTGGAGCCAGTGCACAAGAGCTGGACAATGGGCTGGAGCCAGTGGATGAGGGCTGGACTCCAGACTGGAACTGGTGTAGCTGGATACTGGGCTGGAACCAGAAGACAAGAGCTGGACACTGGGCTGGATCTGGTGGTTCTACAGAGCTAATACCAGTGGAACTGAACTCTGTCTGGAACCAGTAAGATGAGAGCTGGTCACTAACTGAGACCAGTGGTTCTGTGAGTGGACACCGAGCTGGTACAGGTGGAACTAAACTCTGTCTCGAGCCAGTGAGATGAGATCTGGACACTGGCAGAAACGGATTTGGCATGAAATCCCGACTATCAGGATCCCACCAGTCGAAATACCAATGCCAGAATCCTGACAGTCAGAATCCTGACCTTGAGCGCAGCATGTCCTCTTGTGGGTTCGCTGTGCTCGCCATGCTTTGGGCCTGGTGGTGACCTTTGGTTACCACACTACTCTATTCCCTCTCGGGTGGTGGCATGGACCACCACGCAAGTGGGGATTCCGGGCAGCAGTTGGGATTTCAATTGCCAGAATTTCAATGGATGTTAGGATTCCAGCATCTGTATTTCAACCTCCAGGATCCCGACAGTCGGGAAAATAACTGCATCCTGCTGAAACCAGTAGGTCTGTGACTGAACACCAGACTGGTACTGGTGGATCTGGACACTGTGCTGGGAACAGTAGTACTGTGGCTCTGAATACTGTGTAGGGTACAGCGGTACTGTGTCTTTGGAATCTGTGCAGGGTACTGTGGCACTGGAGGCTGTGCAGGATACAGTGGTACTGTGGCTCTGTATTGCTGAGTTCAGTAATGCTGAAGAGCAGGTAAATGCTAATCCAGATTGTGAAAGGTATTACTGATATCTGTAGTGGAATCACAAATAACCTGGTGACTGAGGGGGTAATTCTGAGTTGATCGCAGCAGCAAGTTTGTTAGCAATTGGGCAAAACCATGTGCACTGCAGTGGTGGCAGATGTAACATGTGCAGAGAGAGTTAGATTTGGGTGGGTTATTTTGTTTCTGTGCAGGGTAAATACTGTCTGCTTTATTTTTACACTGCAATTTAGATTTCAGTTTGAATACACTCCACCCAAATATAACTCTTTCTGCACATGTTATATCTGCCCCCCCTGCAGTGCACATGGTTTTGCCCAACTGCTAACAAAATTGCTGCTGCAATCAACTCAGAATTAGGCCCTGAGTCTGTGGATGAGGCACCTGTACTGCAATAGAAAGATGAGAAAGTGCACACACTTTATGATATGCTTTCTTGCAGGAGAATGTTAGAGGCATCATTGACACTGTGCAGACTGCACAGGAGAAAATAATAATGTGCTTAGATTGAGTACACGGGGAACGTCTGGAACATGTATATGAAGCAGACAAATGGTTTTCTTGCAAGACAATCAGATGTTAAATGCTTGCCAGGGTTTCAGGAACTCTGCAGGTGAAATGAAGAGTGCACTAATCCAGCAACTGATTAGCACATCTTAGATTAACTCTGGGCCTGATTCAGACCTGATCGCTGCTGTGCATTTTTTTGCACAACGGGCGATCAGGCATTAACTGATCAGAGGCCATTTGTGGGTGGTAACTGACCATTTACTGGGAGTGTCTGGAAAAAGGCAGGCGTTCCGAAGCGTTTTCATGGAGGGTGTCTGACGTCAGCTCCGGCCCCGATCAGCCTGTTCTCATCGCACTGCATGAGTAAGTCCTGGGCTGCACAGAGACTGTGCACACTGGATTTTTGCAGCTTGGCGTACACATGCAATCGTACACTTGCACGGCAAAATTACACTCTCCCTGGGGCAGTGACTATCTGGAGGCAGGACAGCAAAGTTAGCAGCCCAGCGGTTAGGTCTGAATCACCCCCTCTGTGCAGTTTTGAATTAGCAGACAAGCTACTCAGGTGAAGGTCACATGTAGATGATTAGTTAGGAATGAACAGTCTGTGGCTTAGAAGGCTTTGCAAACAGTGAACCCAGCAATGTAAGTAACTGTAGTAAGTTAAGAACTTTAGTTTTTCTACTAACAGAAGCCAGGAATAGCAACATGGCTTGCTACAAACAGCAACCTGGGAGTCAGGATGTAATGGAAAAATAACCAAGGAAATCGTCTGGTGCTTATGAAAAGAGGACCTTAACCTTCAGCTGCTGAAAAAAAGGGATAGTTAATCCCTTATATACAATAGACTGATAGATACAAATCAGCGCTAATAACCGATATGGTAAGAACCAATAAAACATTTATTTATACATATAATTAACATTTCTAAAAAAAGTTGCAACTTCATACATAAACAGAAACAAAAAAAGGGCAAGCACAGCATAGTAAAAAGGGATATTACCACTTACAGGAACTTGGGTTATACGTGCATGTATTGTGCATGGAGAATAGCCACAGTCCTGGGTATACACACAACAAAGATTCCAGTAGATGTCCACTGATGCAATAGGCAGGAGACCTTTTAAAAGCTTGATTATTGACCAGTTGTAGTCCTAGTAGAAGCTCCGGTCTTTCGCCGGTTGTGAATCGTAGTGAGTTGCCCTATTTGATTATAATGGACCTCTAGGAATAACTACAAATTGGAAGCAGATGTCAAATGGTACCCAGCTCCTGTATCACCAACGCGTTTTGCTGTATGCTACAGCTTTGTCAAGGTAAGTATGCTCAGTGTCTATATGCCCTTTATAAGGCTGTGTTAATTGCCCATCATTAAGCAGGTGTTGTTAATTAAATTGTCTAAATACACTTCAAAATCATACCATATCCGGTTTTAAATAATAGTAACATATGGAGACATGCATTATTGATACAACGGAATCTTTTTGATATGTGTTTTTTCTGTTAAAAATAATTTAATTACTAAATATAAGCAGCGATCATGTGACCTGCCAGGGTCATTTCCTGTAGTTGGAACGCAGCTCTTCATTCATTTGCTGTGCTCCCGGCTGGCTACGATCATGGCTGGCTACGTTGAAATCATCCTGGTCACGTGGTTGCTAGTACCGTAAATCGCGGGATATAGATCTCAGTCATTTAACTTTATGACCACTTCCTATGCTCCCAGCCAGCCGTGGTCACGTGACTGGGCCATGGCCACATGATCGGGCCAGTCATGCGACCATGCCGCTGTCACGTGACCAAGTGCTGATGTCATCCTGGCCATGGTGATCTGATAATCAGGAAACAGTTTCCCAGATACTTTAGAGTCACAGTCTAATACACTTATGTCCAGGTCACATGATTATAAGGGCCAATCAGTCTCATGCCCAAAAGCTAAATGTAAATGTATTATATAAAAACCATTCCTTTCACACTTAAATAAAATAATAATATAAAACGCATATCCGTTAATTGTATAAGTGGAAGACAACATTACATAGTAGTCTAAACAATTTTTTATTATTATTATTATTATTATTATTATTATTATTATTAGTAGTAGTAGTAGTAGTAGTAGTAGTAGTAATCTAAATACACATAATGAATTTCATTCATAAATGAGTGGGACCTCAATAGCACCTTCTAGTGGCTAAACAACATTATTACACATATGTATTTAATAATACATTTTGTGCCACAGAAACCATTAGAATAAAAGGACACAATTCCAAATACTATACTCCATGACTGACACACCAAGTTAAATATATATATATATATTAGAGATGAGCGGGTTCGGTTTCTCTGAATCCGAACCCGCACGAACTTCATGTTTTTTTCACGGGTCCGAGCAGACTCGGATCCTCCCGCCTTGCTCGGTTAACCCGAGCGCGCCCGAACGTCATCATGACGCTGTCGGATTCTCGCGAGACTCGGATTCTATATAAGGAGCCGCGCGTCGCCGCCATTTTCACACGTGCATTGAGATTGATAGGGAGAGGACGTGGCTGGCGTCCTCTCCATTTAGATTAGGGTTGAGAGAGAGAGAGAGAGATTGACCTGAGGCTGTGATACTGTAGAAGAGAGTGCAGAGTTTAGTGACTGACGACCACAGTGACCACCAGACAGTGCAGTTGTTTGTTTTATTTAATATATCCGTTCTCTGCCTGAAAAAAACGATACACACAGTGACTCAGTCACATACCATATCTGTGTGCACTGCTCAGCCCAGTGTGCTGCATCAATGTATATATATATCTGACTGTGCTCAGCTCACACAGCTTATAATTGTGGGGGAGACTGGGGAGCACTGCAGTGCCAGTTATAGGTTATAGCAGGAGCCAGGAGTACATAATATTATATTAAAATTAAACAGTGCACACTTTTGCTGCAGGAGTGCCACTGCCAGTGTGACTAGTGACCAGTGACCTGACCACTAGTATATATAATATTAGTAGTATACTATCTCTTTATCAACCAGTCTATATTAGCAGCAGACACAGTACAGTGCGGTAGTTCACGGCTGTGGCTACCTCTGTGTCGGCACTCGGCAGCCCGTCCATAATTGTATATACCACCTAACCGTGGTTTTTTTTTCTTTCTTTATACATACATACTAGTTACGAGTATACTATCTCTTTATCAACCAGTCTATATTAGCAGCAGACACAGTACAGTGCGGTAGTTCACGGCTGTGGCTACCTCTGTGTCGGCACTAGGCAGCCCGTCCATAATTGTATATACCACCTAACCGTGGTTTTTTTTTTCTTTCTTTATACATACATACTAGTTACGAGTATACTATCTCTTTATCAACCAGTCTATATTAGCAGCAGACACAGTACAGTGCGGTAGTTCACGGCTGTGGCTACCTCTGTGTCGGCACTCGGCAGCCCGTCCATAATTGTATATACCACCTAACCGTGGTTTTTTTTTCTTTCTTTATACATACATACTAGTTACGAGTATACTATCTCTTTATCAACCAGTCTATATTAGCAGCAGACACAGTACAGTGCGGTAGTTCACGGCTGTGGCTACCTCTGTGTCGGCACTCGGCAGCCCGTCCATAATTGTATATACCACCTAACCGTGGTTTTTTTTTCTTTCTTTATACATACATACTAGTTACGAGTATACTATCTCTTTATCAACCAGTCTATATATTAGCAGCAGACACAGTACAGTGCGGTAGTTCACGGCTGTGGCTACCTCTGTGTCGGCACTCGGCAGCCCGTCCATAATTGTATATACCACCTAACCGTGGTTTTTTTTTCTTTCTTTATACATACATACTAGTTACGAGTATACTATCTCTTTATCAACCAGTCTATATTAGCAGCAGACACAGTACAGTGCGGTAGTTCACGGCTGTGGCTACCTCTGTGTCGGCACTCGGCAGCCCGTCCATAATTGTATATACCACCTAACCGTGGTTTTTTTTTCTTTCTTTATACATACATACTAGTTACGAGTATACTATCTCTTTATCAACCAGTCTATATTAGCAGCAGACACAGTACAGTGCGGTAGTTCACGGCTGTGGCTACCTCTGTGTCGGCACTCGGCAGCCCGTCCATAATTGTATATACCACCTAACCGTGGTTTTTTTTTCTTTCTTTATACATACATACTAGTTACGAGTATACTATCTCTTTATCAACCAGTCTATATATTAGCAGCAGACACAGTACAGTGCGGTAGTTCACGGCTGTGGCTACCTCTGTGTCGGCACTCGGCAGCCCGTCCATAATTGTATATACCACCTAACCGTGGTTTTTTTTCTTTCTTTATACATACATACTAGTTACGAGTATACTATCTCTTTATCAACCAGTCTATATATTAGCAGAAGACACAGTACACTGCGGTAGTTCACGGTTGTGGCTACCTCTGTGTCGGCACTCGGCAGCCCGTCCATAATTGTATATACCACCTAACCGTGGTTTTTTTTTCTTTCTTTATACATACATACTAGTTACGAGTATACTATCTCTTTATCAACCAGTCTATATATTAGCAGCAGACACAGTACAGTGCGGTAGTTCACGGCTGTGGCTACCTCTGTGTCGGCACTCGGCAGCCCGTCCATAATTGTATACTAGTATCCAATCCATCCATCTCCATTGTTTACCTGAGGTGCCTTTTAGTTGTGCCTATTAAAATATGGAGAACAAAAATGTTGAGGTTCCAAAATTAGGGAAAGATCAAGATCCACTTCCACCTCGTGCTGAAGCTGCTGCCACTAGTCATGGCCGAGACGATGAAATGCCAGCAACGTCGTCTGCCAAGGCCGATGCCCAATGTCATAGTACAGAGCATGTCAAATCCAAAACACCAAATATCAGTAAAAAAAGGACTCCAAAACCTAAAATAAAATTGTCGGAGGAGAAGCGTAAACTTGCCAATATGCCATTTACCACACGGAGTGGCAAGGAACGGCTGAGGCCCTGGCCTATGTTCATGGCTAGTGGTTCAGCTTCACATGAGGATGGAAGCACTCAGCCTCTCGCTAGAAAAATGAAAAGACTAAAGCTGGCAAAAGCAGTAGCACCGCAAAGAACTGTGCGTTCTTCGAAATCCCAAATCCACAAGGAGAGTCCGACTCCAATTGTGTCGGTTGCGATGCCTGACCTTCCCAACACTGGACGTGAAGAGCATGCGCCTTCCACCATTTGCACGCCCCCTGCAAGTGATGGAAGGAGCACCCGCAGTCCAGTTCCTGATAGTCAGATTGAAGATGTCAGTGTTGAAGTACACCAGGATGAGGAGGATATGGGTGTTGCTGGCGCTGGGGAGGAAATTGACCAGGAGGATTCTGATGGTGAGGTGGTTTGTTTAAGTCAGGCACCCGGGGAGACACCTGTTGTCCGTGGTAGGAATATGGCCGTTGACATGCCTGGTGAAAATACCAAAAAAATCAGCTCTTCGGTGTGGAGGTATTTCACCAGAAATGCGGACAACAGGTGTCAAGCCGTGTGTTCCCTTTGTCAAGCTGTAATAAGTAGGGGTAAGGACGTTAACCACCTCGGAACATCCTCCCTTATACGTCACCTGCAGCGCATTCATAATAAGTCAGTGACAAGTTCAAAAATTTGGGCCGACAGCGGAAGCAGTCCACTGACCAGTAAATCCCTTCCTCTTGTAACCAAGCTCACGCAAACCACCCCACCAACTCCCTCAGTGTCAATTTCCTCCTTCCCCAGGAATGCCAATAGTCCTGCAGGCCATGTCACTGGCAATTCTGACGATTCCTCTCCTGCCTGGGATTCCTCCGATGCATCCTTGCGTGTAACGCCTACTGCTGCTGGCGCTGCTGTTGTTGCTGCTGGGAGTCGATGGTCATCCCAGAGGGGAAGTCGTAAGACCACTTTTACTACTTCCACCAAGCAATTGACTGTCCAACAGTCCTTTGCGAGGAAGATGAAATATCACAGCAGTCATCCTACTGCAAAGCGGATAACTGAGGCCTTGACATCCTGGGTGGCGAGAAACGTGGTTCCGGTATCCATCATTACTGCAGAGCCAACTAGAGACTTGTTGGAGGTACTGTGTCCCCGGTACCAAATACCATCTAGGTTCCATTTCTCTAGGCAGGCGATACCGAAAATGTACACAGACCTCAGAAAAAGAGTCACCAGTGTCCTAAAAAATGCAGCTGTACCCAATGTCCACTTAACCACGGACATGTGGACAAGTGGAGCAGGGCAGGGTCAGGACTATATGACTGTGACAGCCCACTGGGTAGATGTATGGACTCCCGCCGCAAGAACAGCAGCGGCGGCACCAGTAGCAGCATCTCGCAAACGCCAACTCTTTCCTAGGCAGGCTACGCTTTGTATCACCGCTTTCCAGAATACGCACACAGCTGAAAACCTCTTACGGCAACTGAGGAAGATCATCGCGGAATGGCTTACCCCAATTGGACTCTCCTGTGGATTTGTGGCATCGGACAACGCCAGCAATATTGTGTGTGCATTAAATCTGGGCCAATTCCAGCACGTCCCATGTTTTGCACATACCTTGAATTTGGTGGTGCAGAATTTTTAAAAAAACGACAGGGGCGTGCAAGAGATGCTGTCGGTGGCCAGAAGAATTGCGGGACACTTTCGGCGTACAGGCACCACGTACAGAAAACTGGAGCACCACCAAAAACTACTGAACCTGCCCTGCCATCATCTGAAGCAAGAAGTGGTAACGAGGTGGAATTCAACCCTGTATATGCTTCAGAGGTTGGAGGAGCAGCAAAAGGCCATTCAAGCCTATACAATTGAGCACGATATAGGAGGTGGGATGCACCTGTCTCGAGCGCAGTGGAGAATGATTTCAACGTTGTGCAAGGTTCTGATGCCCTTTGAACTTGCCACACGTGAAGTCAGTTCAGACACTGCCAGCCTGAGTCAGGTCATTCCCCTCATCAGGCTTTTGCAGAAGAAGCTGGAGACATTGAAGGAGGAGCTAACACGGAGCGATTCCGCTAGGCATGTGGGACTTGTGGATGGAGCCCTTAATTCGCTTAGCAAGGATTCACGGGTGGTCAATCTGTTGAAATCAGAGCACTACATTTTGGCCACCGTGCTCGATCCTAGATTTAAAGCCTACCTTGGATCTCTCTTTCCGGCAGACACAAGTCTGCTGGGGTTCAAACACCTGCTGGTGAGTAAATTGTCAAGTCAAGCGGAACGCGACCTGTCAACAACATCTCCTCCTTCACATTCTCCCGCAACTGGGGGTGCGAGGAAAAGGCTCAGAATTCCGAGCCCACCCGCTGGCGGTGATGCAGGGCAGTCTGGAGCGACTGCTGATGCTGACATCTGGTCCGGACTGAAGGACCTGACAACGATTACGGACATGTCGTCTACTGTCACTGCATATGATTCTCTCCCCATTGAAAGAATGGTGGAGGATTATATGAGTGACCGCATCCAAGTAGGCACGTCACACAGTCCGTACTTATACTGGCAGGAAAAAGAGGCAATTTGGAGGCCCTTGCACAAACTGGCTTTATTCTACCTAAGTTGCCCTCCCACAAGTGTGTACTCCGAAAGAGTGTTTAGTGCCGCCGCTCACCTTGTCAGCAATCGGCGTACGAGGTTACATCCAGAAAATGTGGAGAAGATGATGTTCATTAAAATGAATTATAATCAATTCCTCCGTGGAGACATTGACCAGCAGCAATTGCCTCCACAAAGTACACAGGGAGCTGAGATGGTGGATTCCAGTGGGGACGAATTGATAATCTGTGAGGAGGGGGATGTACACGGTGATATATCGGAGGATGATGATGAGGTGGACATCTTGCCTCTGTAGAGCCAGTTTGTGCAAGGAGAGATTAATTGCTTCTTTTTTGGTGGGGGTCCAAACCAACCCGTCATATCAGTCACAGTCGTGTGGCAGACCCTGTCACTGAAATGATGGGTTGGTTAAAGTGTGCATGTCCTGTTTATACAACATAAGGGTGGGTGGGAGGGCCCAAGGACAATTCCATCTTGCACCTCTTTTTTCTTTTCTTTTTCTTTGCGTCATGTGCTGTTTGGGGAGGGTTTTTTGGCAGGGACATCCTGCGTGACACTGCAGTGACACTCCTAGATGGGCCAGGTGTTTGTGTCGGCCACTAGGGTCGCTAATCTTACTCACACAGCTACCTCATTGCGCCTCTTTTTTTCTTTGCGTCATGTGCTGTTTGGGGAGGGTTTTTTGGAAGGGACATCCTGCGTGACACTGCAGTGCCACTCCTAGATGGGCCCGGTGTTTGTGTCGGCCACTAGGGTCGCTTATCTTACTCACACAGCGACCTCGGTGCAAATTTTAGGACTAAAAATAATATTGTGAGGTGTGAGGTATTCAGAATAGACTGAAAATGAGTGGAAATTATGGTTTTTGAGGTTAATAATACTTTGGGATCAAAATGACCGCCAAATTCTATGATTTAAGCTGTTTTTTAGGTTTTTTGGAAAAAAACACCCGAATCCAAAACACACCCGAATCCGACAAAAAAAATTCGGTGAGGTTTTGCCAAAACGCGGTCGAACCCAAAACACGGCCGCGGAACCGAACCCAAAACCAAAACACAAAACCCGAAAAATTTCCGGCGCTCATCTCTAATATATATATATATATATATATATATATATATATAAAAAATACAACTTATATTATAAACCGCATTAAGCTTCAGGGCCTCATTCAAACTACTTGGGTATAATGAGTTCAGATGGAAGGTCCAAAAAATAACCTGTCTACACAGCCTGACAAATCTATCACCTCCTGCAGTGTTCCATGAAACGAGATTTAAGCATTCTTGTGGTTCTCCCCACATATTTTAAACCGCATCAACACTGTAAAAGATAAATTACCCAAGATTACAAAGATTATAAAGCTCGAGATAGTAATACTCTTTCCCTCAGAAGCTAGATTAACCGCTTGTGTTTTGTTACATACGTAGAAACAGGTTGTACACCTATTGGCCCCACATCCTTTCACTTTTGAAGTTAACCACATTCGTTCAGAAGTTGTTTCCATATTGGGTACAATGTTTTTAAGTTGACTGGGAGCTAATATTGGTTTCAAGGATTTCTTTTTCTCAAAAATACATTCAGGATGAGGGGACAATATGTCACATAAAATGGGATCACTTCGAAGCATGTGAAAATTTCATTTCACTATGCCCTTAATCTCGTTTAATTTAGCATTATATTTAGAAATAAAGTCCAATTCTTTACTATTGGTCTTAGCCAAATTTTTCTCCTTTGGACATAAGAGAGTTTGTCTGTCAATTTTATGTACTTCTTGTACAGCCCTATTTAAAACATGTTTCAAAGAGAAGCAATTTCTTTTTAAATGGAGGAGTTGGCCATTTGGAATATTGTTTTCCAGGGTAGATGGTGAGCACTTCTATAGTTGAGATATGCATTATTTCCAACTTCCTTAATGTAATAGGATGTATGTATTCGATTATCAATATTCTCAAGAGCTATATCCAAGTAGATTATTTTAGAAGAATTGAAGCTTGAGGTAAAGGATAAATTAGAAGTGTTGGTGTTGAGAGAATTAACAAAATCAGAAAAAGTGTCAAAACCCCAATCCCAAATAATAAATAAATCATCTATATACCGCCCATAGAGGACCAGATGTGCTCCAAGCCTGCCGCCCCCCCCCCCCCCACATGTGGTCCTCCTCTAGGTGGCCCACATATAGGTTAGCGTAACTCTGTGCAAATCTGGTCCCCATGGCAGTTCCCATGGTTTGTCCATAAAACATGTTCGAGAAAAGAAAATAATTGTGAGAGCGGATGAACTGAATAGAATCAACTATGAAAAATCTGTGCCTCTCGGAGAGGTCCCCATCGGATTGTAATATATTATTAATCACCTGCACACCCAACAAGTGTGGTATGTTGGTGTACAGGCTGAAAACATCCAGAGTGGCAAAGGAATAGGATGGTTTCCACTCAACATTTTGTAGAAGTTGAGTGGAAACCAGTGTCCCGTATGTGGACCTCAACCGAGAGACACCTGGCTATAAATAACTGTCAACGTAAGCAGATAGAAATTAAGTTAAAGAATTGACACCATAAATAATGGGACATCCTGGGGGTGAAGTGAGGGACTTGTGAATTTTGGGTAAATGATAATAAACCAGAATAGTAGGATGAGAGGGAAACAAAAACTTAAATTCTTCCTTGGGTATAACTCCATCTTCAAAGGCTGTATGAAGAAGTGTGTGTAATTCATTGAAGTATGTGGGGATGGTATCGCCAGGCACGATTTCATAGAAGTCCACATCATGAGGTTGTCATAAAGCCTCATTAATGTAGTCATCTCTGTCATGTATGATGAGCCCACCCCCTTTGTCAGCCTCTATGACAATTGATGTATCCTGAGCTAGTTTTTGTAAAACTTGTTTTTCCCATTTATTCAAATTTTGTTTAATGTCTTGTCCCAATATGCACATTGTTCTGAAATCCTCCAAAGTGGTTTTATAAAAAGTCTCTACTTGGCTGCTCTTAAAGCTGATTGAAAAAAAAATCGGATTTCAATTTACAAGTTTGTTTATCAATGTCAAAGATTTTTTTTTTGAGATACCAAGTCACTTTCTCGTTCCAGCTCTTCTTATATTTGGAGAGTGGAGTCATCCATACAATCCGATACAATGGGCATTTCAACTAGATCTCTGGCTTTGTTCGATTTCTTTGCGAAATACCTCTATCTGCAGTCCGAACGAACCTATTAAGTTCCACATAGAGATCAAAAATATTGGGGGGTTCTGAGGGAGAAAACTTTAACCCTTTACATAAGAGAGGAACCTCATTCTCGGTTAATTTTTTAGAAGATAAATTAAAAATACTTTTAGCGTTATTTTCTAATCTCCTGGATTTTAATCTCTTAAATTTCTCCTTTCCCCCCCCCCTTCATCCTCTAAATTTGAGTTTCTGTTTCTTTTTGGTGTTTGCTCTTGTATTTTCCTCCCCCCCATTCGATCCCTGTGTTGATGTTTCCTCTTTGGGAATTCTCTTTCTCTTGTGTTATCATGAATGAGTTCCTAGTTCCCTCTTTCTGCCACTGGTTTTGAGGGTGGGTTCTAGTTGATCTTTCTTTAATTGATAATCTGATTGTTCCTTCTCATCTGACTATTGGTATCATCAGATATAGTCTTATGTTTATTTCTGTAGGACCTAGGTTCCCCATTTTTATAGTCATCCATATCCCATTTAAACTTTTACATTTAATTTCTGTAATAGACATCTCAAATTTAATCACCCTTTTAGAGGTTATGCGATATCTTTCCAAATATTCAGAGGTAGTCTTATAATTATCCAATTTTTTTCTTAATATTATCTATTTATGTGACTAGAGTCTCTACCTTTTAATTTCTAAATTTAATAACAAGCTCCATTAATTTTAGCAAGCATTTATCTAAAATGCTTTCCCACTCATTTTGAAAATCAGATGTGTCTTGAAAAATTGATGGTTTAAATAGACGTAATCCCCTAGGGATCATTTTTTTTCTATATATTTCTGCAGATTCACCCTATCAAGCCAATGTTTGGTCTTGGATTTCAAAAGATCTTCAAATGTAAAAAAAAATCAGTTTTCAATATATCTAGACTATTTGTAATCCCTGGTCTTTTTTTATTATCCCATTTAGTCATATACAACTGTCTCCAACTGTATCTATCATTAAATGTGGAAAAACAACTAATTTCAGCTGCTGGATATACAACTATGTGTAAATGCAATGGAAAAATTACCAAAGTAATCATCTGGCGCTTATGAAAAGAGGAGCTTAACCTTCAGCTGCTGAAAAAAAGGGATAGTTAATCCCTTATATACAATAGACTGATAGATACAAATCAGTGCTAATAACCGGATATGGTAAGTTGCAACTTCATACAAAAACAAAAACAAAAAAAGGGCAAGCACAGCACACTAAGTAGGGATATTACCACTTGCAGGAAGTTGGGTTATACATGCATGTATTGTGCATGGAGATTAGCCACAGCCCTGGGTGGTTGTAGTATGAGTGGCCAGCGGCCGGGATCCTGGGGGCTAGCATACCGGTGCCGGGATCCTGACCGCCGGCATACAGACAGCTGGGTGACCACTAATGAGCCCCTTGCGGGCTTGCTGTGCTCACCATGCTGCTGGCACGATGGCGCACTATGTGCGCCATGCTATTTATTCTCCCTCCAGGGGGGTTGTGGACCCCCAAGAGGGAGAATATGTGTTGGCATGCCAGTGGTCAGGATCCTGAAGCCAGTATGCTGGTCGCCGGGATCCCAGCCAGCAGCATACTGAAGAACACCCATCCTGGGGATACACACAACAAAGAGTTCAGTATTTGTCCACTGATGCAATAGGCAGGAGACCTTTTAAAAGCTTGATTATGGACCAGTTGTAGTCCTAGTAGAAGCTACAGTCTTTCACAGGTTGTGAATCATAGTAAGTTCCCCTTTTTTATTATAATGGACCTCTAGACATAACTCCAATTGGAAGATGTCAAATGGTACCCAGCTCCTGTATCACCAACGCATTTCGCTGTATGCTACAGCTTTGTTAAGGTAAGTATGCTCAGTGTCTAGATACCATATATAAGGCTGTGCTAATTGCCCATCATTAAGCAGGTGTTGTTAATTAAATTGTCTAAATACACTTTAAAATCATACCATATCTGGTTTTAAATAATAGTAACATATGGAGACATGCATTATTGATATAAAGGAATCATTTTGATATGTGTTTTTTCTGTTAAAAATCATTTAATTACTAAATATAAGCAGCGATCATGTGACCTGGCAGGGTAATTTCCTGTGGCTATTCTCCATGGACAATATGTGCATGTATAACCCAACTTCCTGCAAGTGGTAATATCCCTGTTTACTGTGCTGTGCTTGCCCTTTTTTTGTTTCTGTTTTTGTATGGGAGTCAAGATGTGACTTATTTCTCTGGCAATCATCTGATCTTAAAAGAAGACTTACATAGCAGTTGTTGGTCACTGGCTGCTAGAGTCATCTGAGTCAAAGAGCACTCTGACTGTAGAGGGGTATGGGTCATTGGGTCGACTCAACTTAGGTCGACAGTCATCAGGTTGACCACTGAAGGTCGACATGGGCATTAGGTCGACATGCACTAGGTCAACATTTAGGTCGACAGGTACTAGATCGACATGTGAAAAGGTCGACATGAGTTTTTGGACTTTTTTTGGTGTTGTTTTCTTCGTAAAGTGACGGGGAACCCCAATTAGTGCTCCGTGTCCCCTTGCATGGCTCACTTCATTCGCCATGCTTCGGGCAAGGTGCCTCGCTCCGTTACCGCTTCACTCGGCACAGGTTACCGTTCCAGTCATAGTCCACGTGGATCGTCAACTATGGAGAAATCCAAAAAATTAAGATTTTTTTTTTTAAAAAAAACTCATGTCGACCTTTTGACCTGTCGACCTGGTACATGTCGACCTAATGGCCATGTCAACCTATTGACCATGTCGACCTAATGCATGTTGACCTTCAGTGGTCGACCTAATGACTGCAACCTAAGCTGTGTCGACCTAATGACCGTATCCCCTGTAGAGAATGTGATCACCTGACATGTTCTAACATAACAATGTCCATGCTTCAGCTGACAGAATCACTAAGTACATGAGTATTGAAAGTCAGGTTTGTGACACTGACTGACTTTGTATACAGATCAAAGACTCAGTCGCACACAGATATACTGTACAGTAAAAAAGTGTTGCATATCAAATGAATCAGCACAGTCTTCTGGTGTGTCCTGGACACATCTCATTGTGATTAAGAAACATTTTCACCAAAATAGATACAAAAGAAGATGCTTGACTCTAATAGAGTCTCACGGGACCTGGTGTGCCGAGTGGGGTTGTTTGGAAGGATTGCAGCAATAATGTATGAGGACATGTGTAAAATACTGACATGTTTTGGCTTGGACCTATCTTCAGATATTATTTGTATGACTCGACATACTGTATACATATAAGACTGCATTATTAGGACCACATTTTTACGCATACATTCAGGAGGATAAGTGTGTCACTTTCTAAACCATTTGTGCTCAATAATACATTTGTTAAGTTACAGTAATTTATATTCTTTTTAATTTCTTAGTCACACAAACAACCACTTGAACATCAATCCTTTACCTGGGTAAATTATCTCTGATGTAATGCAACATATTCTCAAGCTGAAAAACTGTAGGAGCAATATGAAATATGGCATTAGTGTGGTTTTATTTAACTTCATTAAATTCTTAGCTAACAAGCCATAATTCAAATATGAAATAAAGAAATAATAAAATAAGAAATACAACAACCAACAACGTGCTTAAAAGTTTTCATGCTATTCATAATAACACTGTAATACTACAAATAATACTGAGACTTTAAGTGAATTATTGGTTGTTTTCTTTTCTTTGTAAGATGTCTAGGTAGCAGTTTTATTTTAGTAATTTGTTTTACTCTGGAAAATAGACTGTTGAGAAGTAACTTCACATGCCTAATGTGATTTAACAACCTATTTATATTGAATCTTTCAGTAGAAACCATGAACCTGTATGGCCTTGTGATTAGAAGTAAGGATGGTAGCAATCAATCAACACTAAATGAAGTGTTTCTTTTACACAAAAACAACTTTGTTTTCCCATAAAATAACGGAAAGGTGATTTTGTTGGTTATTACTGAGATAACAGCAGCCTCTTGTGGTCATCTGAAATATTTAATGCAATTTTATTTTCTGCATTATAGCTCAAAGAAGCCTTTTTAAACAATTAAACATGGTTTTAAACTGTCTGTCAGCTTACAGTTACCTTTAGCAGCGTTTCATACTCCTGTTCTATGCTTGCCGGAGAATCTGCGCACAATGTAATGTACAATCAATGTTCTGCCAATGTTCTGCGAAAATTGCTGAGCTTAGATCAAACATCACAGTGAGTAGCTGATATTCTTGTGAGTTTCCAAAAAAGAATAGACCATTAACTAACTACTCGGTCTTCAAAAGTGGGTGATGTTGCCACTAACAATGATGCATTAGAGAGAAGAGAATGTTTCCACATGTACACTAAAGCTCACATACTGTACCAAGCATATTATTAGGATGACATTGGTGATGATAATGACAATGGGGGTCATTCCGAGTTGATCACTAGCTGAAAATGTTCGCTGTTCAGCGATGATGCAAAAAAAGGCACTTCTGCGCATGCGGCGCAATGCGCACGCGCGCCGTACTTTCACAACGGCCGATGTCGTTTCACACAAGGTCTAGCAATGCATATCAGTTGCACTGGTTGCCGCAGAGTGATTGACATGAAGTGGGCATTTCTGGGTGTCAACTGACCGTTTTAAGGGAGTGTTCGAAAAAACGCAGGCGTGCCAGGAAAAATGCAGGCGACGTCAAAAAAGGAACTGAACAGTCTGAAGTGATCGCAAGCGCTGAGTAGGTCTGAAGCTACTCTGAAACTGCACAATATTTTTTTGTAGCCGCTCTGCGATTTCTTTCGTTCGCACTTCTGCTAAGCTAAGATACACTCCCAGAGGGCGGCGGCTTAGCGTTTGCATGGCTGCTAAAAACTGCTAGCGAGCGAACAACTCGGAATGAACCCCAATGACATTGTGGCTTGGTAAGGTCCTGCTAACTGTGAATCTGAAACATCACCTCTTTAGACTGTACATGTTATGATCTATCTCAGAAAGAAAAGTTTGTAACAAATTTGAACACATTTCTTGACTGAAAGTTTTGATTCTGAAATAGGAATGTTGATACATAATCATTGGAATTTACAGTATTCTAATAATTTTGTAGTTAAGAATTGAATATAACCCAATACATGTGAAACGTCAGCTGGTGAGCATATACATTTTCACAGCAATCTGCTCAGTACTCTGTGGGGCATATTCATCATTCATTTATATTACATTTCACAAAAAAATTGCAAAATTGTAAATATTAAACCTACTCACTGATACCTCCTGTTTACCTTGAAGTTCCAATGTTGCTCTCCTTTCAGAGCTGGATTAAGCGTGGGCACTTAAGACAGGACGGACCTATGGCCCTATATATTTTATACACACATGCACACACACACAGTATAAAATCTAATAAAAATGTTTAAAACTAACTCTATACATTCACACAAACACACACTAACCTTGAGATTGCTGGCTGCACATGTTCCAGAGCTGTCTACTCCACTTCCTTCTTCTTCCGCTGAACTTAATCTACAGGTCCACTCCCGCCGTACTCTCTACCTGTATACCTGATCCCTGGAGGTTGTACTGTACATCTTTCTATCAAGTGATCTGAATCCGTCTTCCCCAACCAAACAATATTCTTCCTTTCAGATCTTTTTTTTCTCATGTACTCTCTACTCAATCATTCACCTACTGTTTCCCTTCTGATCTTTCTACTCTCTCCCAGCTCTCCCTCTTTTATCCTCCTTTTTGTTCCCTTTCCTCCTAGCCAGCCCTCCCAGTTCTAGCTGTAAGCTGCTTTCCCTGCTTTCCCTCTCTTCCCACATTTAACGCTCTCTCTACTCCCGTATTCCCCTTGCTGTTGTCATTCCTATGCCCCCACAGCTTACCCTCTACCTTCTCTTGTAACTCCACCCCCAATACTCATACAGCCTGCCCTTAAACTGCCATCCCAGTTGCCAGATGCCTTGACAAAGATACCTTAGGTTACTGAAACACGTTGGCGAGGAGGAGATTCTCTGGGTGACATTTGACCTGATCCATTTGGTATTTATCCAGGTTCAGGGATTCCTGGTGGGATATTATAACATGCTGGCCATGGAAGACATACTCACATGGCTGTGCAATGAGGAGTGCTGTATATTAAGAAAAAGGAACAAGAGGCAGATAGAGTGAAGAATGAGACCTGTGAGAACTTAGGCAGGACCTTCCTTATAATATGTTGTTTAGTCTACCATACCGAGTAGACCACCATCTCTGGTACAGGCTCCAAATGCATGTTATGATAATTGAATTTTAAGACATTACACCAGTATTACACTATTGTGTGTTATTTTCTTTCTTTTGTGGTGTTTCCACTGAAGGAATTGTGATCAAGATATACCCATTGGAGGACTACAAAACCATATTTACTGATCACAGTGCTTATGGACCCAGTGGTGATTTGGTTTTATATTGTTGAAATTGTATGGTATTAGATTATACCATTTACCAGTTGAGACTTTAAGCAGCTATAAGGCACATTTGCCTATAACAATTTGTGTATTGTTAATACCCCACTATAAGTCGTAAAGCTCTTCCATAACAAAACCCTCTTTACAGCTAACTGACTATCAACCCTATCAACAATAACATAGCACACTAAACATTACTTCCCCTTTTAATATTATCTCTAACTCTGATTTGGGGTTTAAAAGCTGTCAAGCCTATTCAGCGCCCCCGTCATTCTTTTTTTTCAGTACAAAACCTTTTTAGTACCCTAGGGGTCCAAAGCCCGGAGGTAAGATGATAACCCGACTACTCAGCTGTGCTGTTTGGTTTTTTAAATTAATACAGTGGGTGAATGTTGTAGGTTACCTAATACTAAGTATCAAAAACTCCTGTATCAAATCTAGTTATGCCTGGACTTGGGGGTGGATACATTGCAGAAAGCTTATACCATGCTGGCAGGGGTGCATTAAGAGAGGAGGAGGCCTGTGTACAGCATCCTCCATCTGTAACCCCTCCTCTCTGCCAGCTGCGCTGTAGAGTCTGAGAACTAGGGGGCTCAGACTGTAATGCATATGCACATATTTCTGGGAAAATGGCGTGGTGGCTATGTTCCCAGCGATTTCTCTACTGCACGTGCACAAAACGCCTTGAAAATGGCCACTGCCCCATTTTCGTGGTGATTCCTACAGTGCTTTTGCTATCGGCGCGGGACTCCGGAGGTGTAAGTATTCAAGAAATGGGTGCAGCGTGTGCGGTGTAACCCCCCTTCCCCCCCCCCCCCTGGACTCAGGGGCCTGTGTGCACACTGCACCCATTATAAATATGCCAGCTTTGCTTGCCATATTATGCCCATGTTCTTAAGCTATATTTATTTCTTGAAGGATTTTCTTGAAGGATTTTCATATGGAGTGGTTCTGACAGCCACTCCCTCCAATCCCCCCTTCCCCAGTCCAAGTGTCAAGCCCTATGTTGCAGCTCTTTACCTAAATGTCCAGGTTTGTGGATTTCATCACCTATTTTGAGTAGAGATGAGCGCCTGAAATTTTTCGGGTTTTGTGTTTTGGTTTTGGGTTCGGTTCCGCGGCCGTGTTTTGGGTTCGAACGCGTTTTGGCAAAACCTCACCGAATTTTTTTTGTCGGATTCGGGTGTGTTTTGGATTCGGGTGTTTTTTTCCAAAAACACTAAAAAACAGCTTAAATCATAGAATTTGGGGGTCATTTTGATCCCAAAGTATTATTAACCTCAAAAACCATAATTTCCACTCATTTTCAGTCTATTCTGAATACCTCACACCTCACAATATTATTTTTAGTCCTAAAATTTGCACCGAGGTCGCTGTGTGAGTAAGATAAGCGACCCTAGTGGCCGACACAAACACCGGGCCCATCTAGGAGTGGCACTGCAGTGTCACGCAGGATGTCCCTTCCAAAAAACCCTCCCCAAACAGCACATGACGCAAAGAAAAAAAGAGGCGCAATGAGGTAGCTGTGTGAGTAAGATTAGCGACCCTAGTGGCCGACACAAACACCGGGCCCATCTAGGAGTGGCACTGCAGTGTCACGCAGGATGTCCCTTCCAAAAAACCCTCCCCAAACAGCACATGACGCAAAGAAAAAAAGAGGCGCAATGAGGTAGCTGTGTGAGTAAGATTAGCGACCCTAGTGGCCGACACAAACACCGGGCCCATCTAGGAGTGGCACTGCAGTGTCACGCAGGATGGCCCTTCCAAAAAACCCTCCCCAAACAGCACATGACGCAAAGAAAAAAAGAGGCGCAATGAGGTAGCTGTGTGAGTAAGATTAGCGACCCTAGTGGCCGACACAAACACCGGGCCCATCTAGGAGTGGCACTGCAGTGTCACGCAGGATGTCCCTTCCAAAAAACCCTCCCCAAACAGCACATGACGCAAAGAAAAAAAGAGGCGCAATGAGGTAGCTGTGTGAGTAAGATTAGCGACCCTAGTGGCCGACACAAACACCGGGCCCATCTAGGAGTGGCACTGCAGTGTCACGCAGGATGTCCCTTCCAAAAAACCCTCCCCAAACAGCACATGACGCAAAGAAAAAAAGAGGCGCAATGAGGTAGCTGACTGTGTGAGTAAGATTAGCGACCCTAGTGGCCGACACAAACACCGGGCCCATCTAGGAGTGGCACTGCAGTGTCACGCAGGATGTCCCTTCCAAAAAACCCTCCCCAAACAGCACATGACGCAAAGAAAAAAAGAGGCGCAATGAGGTAGCTGTGTGAGTAAGATTAGCGACCCTAGTGGCCGACACAAACACCGGGCCCATCTAGGAGTGGCACTGCAGTGTCACGCAGGATGTCCCTTCCAAAAAACCCTCCCCAAACAGCACATGACGCAAAGAAAAAAAGAGGCGCAATGAGGTAGCTGTGTGAGTAAGATTAGCGACCCTAGTGGCCGACACAAACACCGGGCCCATCTAGGAGTGGCACTGCAGTGTCACGCAGGATGTCCCTTCCAAAAAACCCTCCCCAAACAGCACATGACGCAAAGAAAAAAAGAGGCGCAATGAGGTAGCTGACTGTGTGAGTAAGATTAGCGACCCTAGTGGCCGACACAAACACCGGGCCCATCTAGGAGTGGCACTGCAGTGTCACGCAGGATGTCCCTTCCAAAAAACCCTCCCCAATCAGCACATGATGCAAAGAAAAAGAAAAGAAAAAAGAGGTGCAAGATGGAATTGTCCTTGGGCCCTCCCACCCACCCTTATGTTGTATAAACAAAACAGGACATGCACACTTTAACCAACCCATCATTTCAGTGACAGGGTCTGCCACACGACTGTGACTGATATGACGGGTTGGTTTGGACCCCCCCCAAAAAAGAAGCAATTAATCTCTCCTTGCACAAACTGGCTCTACAGAGGCAAGATGTCCACCTCATCTTCACCCTCCGATATATCACCGTGTACATCCCCCTCCTCACAGATTATCAATTCGTCCCCACTGGAATCCACCATCTCAGCTCCCTGTGTACTTTGTGGAGGCAATTGCTGCTGGTCAATGTCTCCGCGGAGGAATTGATTATAATTCATTTTAATGAACATCATCTTCTCCACATTTTCTGGATGTAACCTCGTACGCCGATTGCTGACAAGGTGAGCGGCGGCACTAAACACTCTTTCGGAGTACACACTTGTGGGAGGGCAACTTAGGTAGAATAAAGCCAGTTTGTGCAAGGGCCTCCAAATTGCCTCTTTTTCCTGCCAGTATAAGTACGGACTGTGTGACGTGCCTACTTGGATGCGGTCACTCATATAATCCTCCACCATTCTATCAATGTTGAGAGAATCATATGCAGTGACAGTAGACGACATGTCCGTAATCGTTGTCAGGTCCTTCAGTCCGGACCAGATGTCAGCATCAGCAGTCGCTCCAGACTGCCCTGCATCACCGCCAGCGGGTGGGCTCGGAATTCTGAGCCTTTTCCTCGCACCCCCAGTTGCGGGAGAATGTGAAGGAGGAGATGTTGACAGGTCGCGTTCCGCTTGACTTGACAATTTTGTCACCAGCAGGTCTTTCAACCCCAGCAGACCTGTGTCTGCCGGAAAGAGAGATCCAAGGTAGGCTTTAAATCTAGGATCGAGCACGGTGGCCAAAATGTAGTGCTCTGATTTCAACAGATTGACCACCCGTGAATCCTTGTTAAGCGAATTAAGGGCTGCATCCACAAGTCCCACATGCCTAGCGGAATCGCTCCCTTTTAGCTCCTTCTTCAATGCCTCCAGCTTCTTCTGCAAAAGCCTGATGAGGGGAATGACCTGACTCAGGCTGGCAGTGTCTGAACTGACTTCACGTGTGGCAAGTTCAAAGGGCATCAGAACCTTGCACAACGTTGAAATCATTCTCCACTGCACTTGAGACAGGTGCATTCCACCTACTATATCGTGCTCAATTGTATAGGCTTGAATGGCCTTTTGCTGCTCCTCCAACCTCTGAAGCATATAGAGGGTTGAATTCCACCTCGTTACCACTTCTTGCTTCAGATGATGGCAGGGCAGGTTCAGTAGTTTTTGGTGGTGCTCCAGTTTTCTGTACGTGGTGCCTGTACGCCGAAAGTGTCCCGCAATTCTTCTGGCCACCGACAGCATCTCTTGCACGCCCCTGTCGTTTTTTAAAAAATTCTGCACCACCAAATTCAAGGTATGTGCAAAACATGGGACGTGCTGGAATTGGCCCAGATTTAATGCACACACAATATTGCTGGCGTTGTCCGATGCCACAAATCCACAGGAGAGTCCAATTGGGGTAAGCCATTCCGCGATGATCTTCCTCAGTTGCCGTAAGAGGTTTTCAGCTGTGTGCGTATTCTGGAAAGCGGTGATACAAAGCGTAGCCTGCCTAGGAAAGAGTTGGCGTTTGCGAGATGCTGCTACTGGTGCCGCCGCTGCTGTTCTTGCGGCGGGAGTCCATACATCTACCCAGTGGGCTGTCACAGTCATATAGTCCTGACCCTGCCCTGCTCCACTTGTCCACATGTCCGTGGTTAAGTGGACATTGGGTACAGCTGCATTTTTTAGGACACTGGTGACTCTTTTTCTGAGGTCTGTGTACATTTTCGGTATCGCCTGCCTAGAGAAATGGAACCTAGATGGTATTTGGTACCGGGGACACAGTACCTCCAACAAGTCTCTAGTTGGCTCTGCAGTAATGATGGATACCGGAACCACGTTTCTCACCACCCAGGATGCCAAGGCCTCAGTTATCCGCTTTGCAGTAGGATGACTGCTGTGATATTTCATCTTCCTCGCAAAGGACTGTTGAACAGTCAATTGCTTACTGGAAGTAGTACAAGTGGGCTTACGACTTCCCCTCTGGGATGACCATCGACTCCCAGCGGCAACAACAGCAGCGCCAGCAGCAGTAGGCGTTACACGCAAGGATGCATCGGAGGAATCCCAGGCAGGAGAGGACTCGTCAGAATTGCCAGTGACATGGCCTGCAGGACTATTGGCATTCCTGGGAAAGGAGGAAATTGACACTGAGGGAGTTGGTGGGGTGGTTTGCGTGAGCTTGGTTACAAGAGGAAGGGATTTACTGGTCAGTGGACTGCTTCCGCTGTCACCCAAAGTTTTTGAACTTGTCACTGACTTATTATGAATGCGCTGCAGGTGACGTATAAGGGAGGATGTTCCGAGGTGGTTAACGTCCTTACCCCTACTTATTACAGCTTGACAAAGGGAACACACGGCTTGACACCTGTTGTCCGCATTTCTGGTGAAATACCTCCACACCGAAGAGCTGATTTTTTTGGTATTTTCACCTGGCATGTCAACGGCCATATTCCTCCCACGGACAACAGGTGTCTCCCCGGGTGCCTGACTTAAACAAACCACCTCACCATCAGAATCCTCCTGGTCAATTTCCTCCCCAGCGCCAGCAACACCCATATCCTCCTCATCCAGGTGTACTTCAACACTGACATCTTCAATCTGACTATCAGGAACTGGACTGCGGGTGCTCCTTCCAGCACTTGCAGGGGGCGTGCAAATGGTGGAAGGCGCATGCTCTTCACGTCCAGTGTTGGGAAGGTCAGGCATCGCAACCGACACAATTGGACTCTCCTTGTGGATTTGGGATTTCAAAGAACGCACAGTTCTTTGCGGTGCTTTGCCTTTTGCCAGCTTGAGTCTTTTCAGTTTTCTAGCGAGAGGCTGAGTGCTTCCATCCTCATGTGAAGCTGAACCACTAGCCATGAACATAGGCCAGGGCCTCAGCCGTTCCTTGCCACTCCGTGTGGTAAATGGCATATTGGCAAGTTTACGCTTCTCCTCCGACAATTTTATTTTAGGTTTTGGAGTCCTTTTTTTACTGATATTTGGTGTTTTGGTTTTGACATGCTCTGTACTATGCCATTGGGCATCGGCCTTGGCAGACGACGTTGCTGGCATTTCATCGTCTCGGCCATGACTAGTGGCAGCAGCTTCAGCACGAGGTGGAAGTGGATCTTGATCTTTCCCTAATTTTGGAACCTCAACATTTTTGTTCTCCATATTTTAATAGGCACAACTAAAAGGCACCTCAGGTAAACAATGGAGATGGATGGATTGGATACTAGTATACAATTATGGACGGGCTGCCGAGTGCCGACACAGAGGTAGCCACAGCCGTGAACTACCGCACTGTACTGTGTCTGCTGCTAATATAGACTGGTTGATAAAGAGATAGTATACTCGTAACTAGTATGTATGTATAAAGAAAGAAAAAAAAACCACGGTTAGGTGGTATATACAATTATGGACGGGCTGCCGAGTGCCGACACAGAGGTAGCCACAGCCGTGAACTACCGCACTGTACTGTGTCTGCTGCTAATATATAGACTGGTTGATAAAGAGATAGTATACTCGTAACTAGTATGTATGTATAAAGAAAGAAAAAAAAACCACGGTTAGGTGGTATATACAATTATGGACGGGCTGCCGAGTGCCGACACAGAGGTAGCCACAGCCGTGAACTACCGCACTGTACTGTGTCTGCTGCTAATATATAGACTGGTTGATAAAGAGATAGTATACTCGTAACTAGTATGTATGTATAAAGAAAGAAAAAAAAACCACGGTTAGGTGGTATATACAATTATGGACGGGCTGCCGAGTGCCGACACAGAGGTAGCCACAGCCGTGAACTACCGCACTGTACTGTGTCTGCTGCTAATATATAGACTGGTTGATAAAGAGATAGTATACTCGTAACTAGTATGTATGTATGTAGAAAGAAAAAAAAACCACGGTTAGGTGGTATATACAATTATGGACGGGCTGCCGAGTGCCGACACAGAGGTAGCCACAGCCGTGAACTACCGCACTGTACTGTGTCTGCTGCTAATATATAGACTGGTTGATAAAGAGATAGTATACTCGTAACTAGTATGTATGTATAAAGAAAGAAAAAAAAACCACGGTTAGGTGGTATATACAATTATGGACGGGCTGCCGAGTGCCGACACAGAGGTAGCCACAGCCGTGAACTACCGCACTGTACTGTGTCTGCTGCTAATATATAGACTGGTTGATAAAGAGATAGTATACTCGTAACTAGTATGTATGTATAAAGAAAGAAAAAAAAACCACGGTTAGGTGGTATATACAATTATGGACGGGCTGCCGAGTGCCGACACAGAGGTAGCCACAGCCGTGAACTACCGCACTGTACTGTGTCTGCTGCTAATATATAGACTGGTTGATAAAGAGATAGTATACTCGTAACTAGTATGTATGTATAAAGAAAGAAAAAAAAACCACGGTTAGGTGGTATATACAATTATGGACGGGCTGCCGAGTGCCGACACAGAGGTAGCCACAGCCGTGAACTACCACACTGTACTGTGTCTGCTGCTAATATAGACTGGTTGATAAAGAGATAGTATACTCGTAACTAGTATGTATGTATAAAGAATGAAAAAAAAAACACGGTTAGGTGGTATATACAATTATGGACGGGCTGCCGAGTGCCGACACAGAGGTAGCCACAGCCGTGAACTACCGCACTGTACTGTGTCTGCTGCTAATATAGACTGGTTGATAAAGAGATAGTATACTCGTAACTAGTATGTATGTATAAAGAAAGAAAAAAAAACCACGGTTAGGTGGTATATACAATTATGGACGGGCTGCCGAGTGCCGACACAGAGGTAGCCACAGCCGTGAACTACCGCACTGTACTGTGTCTGCTGCTAATATAGACTGGTTGATAAAGAGATAGTATACTACTAATATTATATACTGGTGGTCAGGTCACTGGTCACTAGTCACACTGGCAGTGGCACTCCTGCAGCAAAAGTGTGCACTGTTTAATTTTAATATAATATTATGTACTCCTGGCTCCTGCTATAACCTATAACTGGCACTGCAGTAGTGCTCCCCAGTCTCCCCCACAATTATAAGCTGTGTGAGCTGAGCAGTCAGACAGATATATAATATATATAGATGATGCAGCACACTGGCCTGAGCCTGAGCAGTGCACACAGATATGGTATGTGACTGACTGAGTCACTGTGTGTATCGCTTTTTTCAGGCAGAGAACGGATATATTAAATAAACTGCACTGTGTGTCTGGTGGTCACTCACTATATAATATATTATGTACTCCTGGCTCCTGCTATAACCTATAACTGGCACTGCAGTAGTGCTCCCCAGTCTCCCCCACAATTATAAGCTGTGTGAGCTGAGCAGTCAGACAGATATATATAATATTATATATAGATAATAGATGATGCAGCACACTGGCCTGAGCCTGAGCAGTGCACACAGATATGGTATGTGACTGAGTCACTGTGTGCTGTGTATCGCTTTTTTCAGGCAGAGAACGGATTATAAATAAAAGTGGTGGTCACTGGTCACTATCAGCAAAACTCTGCACTGTACACTACTGAGTACTCCTAATGCTCCCCAAAATTAGTAAATCAAGTGTCTCTCTAATCTATTCTAATTCTAAACGGAGAGGACGCCAGCCACGTCCTCTCCCTATCAATCTCAATGCACGTGTGAAAATGGCGGCGACGCGCGGCTCCTTATATAGAATCCGAGTCTCGCGATAGAATCCGAGCCTCGCGAGAATCCGACAGCGTCATGATGACGTTCGGGCGCGCTCGGGTTAACCGAGCAAGGCGGGAAGATCCGAGTCGCTCGGACCCGTGAAAAAAAACATGAAGTTCTGGCGGGTTCGGATTCAGAGAAACCGAACCCGCTCATCTCTAATTTTGAGGGAGACCAGTGTGCTGATACTTGATGCTGATTAAGGCCTTACATCTAGCGTCTATTCTTTTGTCAAAGATGTTTACAAATGTGATTGGCTTGGACTTTGGCCTCAACATGATCTGGGTGCAGAGAATGCAATAGTTGATGCATTAATGTACTTTAATTAGGCGAGGTTTCAAATTCTACTCATGTCTGGCAGACTATCAAGCTGACACAGGAAGATATGCTTACAATGCCCTCACTCATGCTCTAAGGGCTTACAAGGTGGCATGGTACATATGGCTGGAGTTCCTGGTGCAGAAGATTGGAGGTAAGACTGTTGTGCAGCATTACTAGCTGCCTAGATAGCACCCAACAATCCTCAACGACACTTTATTAGACTACTGTTGAATATCAGTGGGAAAATATGTGGTGTGTGTTTGGAGAAATGGCAGTGTGTGAATAGAGACAAGAGTGTAACTACTGTGGGTGCAGGGGTTGTGGTTGCTATGGACCACCTGTACCACCTATGGGGCTTGCTTTCTTCCTTGTATCCAGTCACACATCAGAATGAGTTCCCTACTATTCACTCTCCAGACAATCACACTGCAGAGACGCTCTAGCTGCCAGGATAGACTAATCATGGTCCGCACCTTCTCTGAACATCAGTGATGTAGACTACCAGTAAGTTGAGCCAAGGGTTGCGTTTCTGGATGGGACAGAGAAGAAGGTCTGGCCGGGGGTACAGTATTCACTATGCCGCCCCTTCCCCCCCTAATCTGGCTATGACGCTTAGGTACAGATTGGTGCAATGCACTCAGTTACACCATCAAAACTTGCACCAGCATTATGGCAGGTGCAGTTCTACGGAGTATGGTCTACTGTGTGAGTGGTTGAGCGCCTCTGTATGAAACAGCTTTCAGTGGCACAACCAAAACACTGTCATAGCACGACTAGAGATGTGCAGCGGGCATTTTTCATGTTTTGTGTTTTGGTTTTGGATTCGGGTCCGCGGTCGTGTGGATTCGGGTCCGCGGTCGTGTTTTGGATTCGGAAGCGTTTTGGCAAAACCACCCTTTCGGGTTTTGGATTCGGATGTGTTTTGGATTTGGGTGATTTTTTAAAAAAACTCAGAAACAGCTAAAATCATAGAATTTGGGGGTAATTTTGATCCTATAGTATTATTAACCTCAATAACAATAATTTCCACTCATTTCCAGTCTATTCTGAACCCCTCACACCTCACAATATTATTTTTAGTCCTAAAATTTGCACCGAGGTTGCTGGATGACTAAGCTAAGCGACCCAAGTGGGCGACACAAACACCTGGCCCATCTAGGAGTGGCACTGCAGTGTCAGACAGGATGGCACTTAAAAAAATAGTCCCCAAACAGCACATGATGCAAAGAAAAAAAGAGATGCACCAAGGTCTCTGGATGGCGGTCGCTGGATGGCTAAGCTAAGCGACACAAACACCTCAATATCACAGGAATTATTCGTTCTAATCAATGGTAGTATTTATTGGTCCAAATCACTGGAAGAAAATGACAAAATCACTAGAATTACAAGCCAGTATCATGAGAATTATATCAAATGGCAGTACCACTGGACATATACGGAAGTGTCAGACAGGATGGCACTTTTAAAAAAATAGTCCCCAAACAGCACATCATGCCAAGAAGTAGCTGTCCCATATGTACCAAGAAGTAAGAGGGCAATAAGGTAGCTCTATGACTAAGCTAAGCGACACAAGTGTGCGACACAAATACCTGGCACATCTAGGAGTGGCACTGCAGTGTCTGATAGGATGGCACTTTTAAAAAACTTTTTTTTTAGGACAGGGACAAACCCACTGTCCTAACAATTGGCAGGGCTGATTAAACAAACAGCCAGGGGGAAACTCCTGAATCCAGTTTGTAACCCTGGGTAATCATTTTTATTACCCGGGATATAATAATAATCACTAAGGCTCCCCTGTAGTGATGTAGATGAGATCCCCCCCCCCTCCCACTGGACCCCACATGGGAGTCCTTCCGCGTCACGCTGAGGACGCTAAGGGAGTAGAATCCAACCTCTGAACCCGTGCACCTGTAGTGGGTGCAGACTTTCTGCTCTTTCTATGGCCTAGCCTCGTGCAGAAGTAGGCCCTCCCGAAGTTTCTCGATCTGGCAGCCCAAGGGGACTGCATCAGAGAAGCAGAGTTACGTCTTCTCACAGGTGGTGCTGCGGAAGGAAGCAAAGCTGACTTACCCAAAGTAGCCTTTGTATTTAGAGTGTCCCCAAGCGGTGTCTTACCTGCGAAGGGGAGGTACCTCTTGGATTCGGCATCTGCATTCCATTGGCGGATCCAGAGACCTAGGCGAGCCGCTACTGCCATGGAGGATGCTCTAGAATTCATCAGCCCAATGTCCCTCATGGCTTTCACCATGAATTTAGCCGAATCCTTTATGTGACCTAGAATCAAGACATCATCCCTATGGATTGTATCAAGGTCTTCTATTAAATTGTCTGACCATTTTAACATAGCCCTAGCTACCCAAGTGCATGCAATAGTGGGCCTAAGGGCGGCTCCAGTAGCCGTGTAAATGGATTTTAGAGTTGTCTCTATCTTGCGGTCAGTCGACTTCTTTAACGAGGCCGAGCATGGTACAGGTAATGTAATTTACCCCTGGTGGCCTGGACACCGAAATGTCCATTATGGGAGGAATCTCCCATCTCCTTCTATCCTCCCCAGGAAAGGGATATGTCTTAAGTACTTTATTGGGGATGTGAAAAACCTCTTCTGGGTTTAACCAGGTTCTTTCAAATAGGGTATTCAACTCTTCCGAAACCGGGAATGTCACTAATGATTTTGCAGTTAGCATACAAGAATTTTCCTCTATTTGTATAGGTATTTCTAACACATTCCTAATGGCATTGATAAATTGCTGAATTTTATATTCCAATCTATCATAGTGCCCTCCCCCTCTAACTTCTGTGTCGATCCCTGTGTCGGCATCGATGTCCGCGTTGGCCTGCAAGACCTGTGTATCAGGAGCTGAGGGGGTCCTAGATGAAATAGACTGATCCATATCTAGAGCATTCTTCGTAGATTTTTTCCAGCAACTTAATAGAGTATGCCCTAATGAACTCTGAGGAATCTTATTTCCTAGGCTATCCAGCCATTCTGTCTCCATCCTAATGGGATAAAACCACTCAAGACAATCCTGAGTACCTGGTACAGACTCCTCTGAGGAAGACACCTCCACAACCTCCAAAACATTTTGTTCTGACATGACACTGACCAGTGATACTGAGCACTGATGATACTACTGAGCAGTGATACTGAGCACTGATGATACTACTACTGAGCAGTGATACTGAGAACTGACACTGAGCAGCACAATGCAGCACAAGACACTGAGCACTGACCAGTGATACTGAGCACTGATGATACCACTGAGCAGTGATACTGAGCACTGATGATACTACTGAGCAGTGATACTGAGAACTGACACTGAGCAGCACAAGACACTGAGCACTGACCAGTAATACTGAGCCCTGATGATACTACTGAGCAGTGATACTGAGCACTGATGATACTACTGAGCAGTGATACTGAGAACTGACACTGAGCAGCACAAGACACTGAGCACTGACCAGTGATACTGGGCACTGATGATACTACTGAGCAGTGATACTGAGCACTGATGATACTACTGAGCAGTGATACTGAGAACTGACACTGAGCAGCACAAGACACTGAGCACTGACCAGTTATAATGAGCACTGATGATACTACTGAGCAGTGATACTGAGAACTGACACTGAGCAGCACGATGCAGCACAACACACTGAGCACTGACCAGTGATACTGAGCACTGCTGATACTACTGAACAATGATACTGAGCACTGATGATACTACTGAGAACTGACACTTAGCAGAAGGATGCAGCACAAGACACTGTACTAGTATTAGTAATGTATTACTGAGCAGCACGATGCAGCAAAAGACAATGGGGGCCATTCCGAGTTGATCGCTCACTAGTTGTTTTTTGCAGCTGTACAAACGCTAAGCCGCCACCCTCTGGGAGTGTATTTTAGTTTATCAGAAGTGCGAACGACAGGATCGCAGATCGGCTACAAAAAAAATGTGTGCAGTTTCAGAGTAGCTCCAGAACTACTCAGCGATTGCGATCACTTCAGACTGTTCAGTTCCTGTTTTGACGTCACAAACATGCCCTGCGTTCGCCCAGCCACACCTACGTTTTTCCTGGCATGCCTGCATTTTTTCGAACACTCCCTGAAAATGGTCAGTTGACACCCAGAAACGCCCACTTCATGTCAATCACTCTGCGGCCAGCAGTGCGACTGAAAAGCTTCGGTAGACCTTGTGTGAAACTACATCGGCCGTTGTAAAAGTTCATCACGCGTGCGCACTGTGCCGCATACGTATGCGCAGAAGTGCTGTTTTTTTTGCTTCATCGCTGCACAGCGAACATTTTTAGCTAGCGATAAACTCGGAATGACCCCCAATGAGCATTGATACTGAGCACTGATGATACTACTGAGAACTGACACTGAGCAGCACGATGCAGCACTAGACACTGTACTAGTATTAGTAATGTATTACTGAGCAGCATGATGCAGCACAAGACAGTGAGCACTGATACTGAGCACTGATGATACTACTGAGAACTGACACTGAGCTGCAAGATGCAGCACAAGACACTGTACTAGTATTAGTGAGCAGCACAAAAGCACTCTGGAATTGTCACCCCCCAGATACCACTGTGACTGGAATGATGATGACCGATGCACAGTCACAGGACACTACTACCACAGCACCCTACTGCAGCAAGATGCAGCACAAGACACTGTACTAGTATTACTGAGCAGCACAAGACAATAAGCACTGATACTGAGCACTAATACTGAGAACTGACACTGAGAGAACGTAGCCACATCCTCTCTGTACTTTCTACAATGCCAGAGTGAAAATGGCGGTGATGCGCGGCTCTTTATATGGAATCCGAATCTCGCGAGAATCTGACAGCGGGATGATAACGTTTTGCCTCGTTCGGGTTTTCTGAGTCAAGCGGGAATAACCGAGCCGGGCTCGGAACCGTGTTTGACACGTGGAGTTCAGGGGGTTCGGTTCTCTGCGAACCGAACGCGCTCATCTCTAAACACGACCATTAGAAGGGCCATCTTACTGGCCACTAAGCCACATCCTTGTCTCCATCCAGTAATGGCAATAACATTTTAAACACATTTCTGAGACTGCGCATCTCTGCGTAGTTTCATGCCAACAGATGGTTCTTTTATCTCATCTGTGCAGATTTACAGTTTTACCTTATTCACTGAGCAATGCAAATGTGAGCTTCATTTACTAATATAAATAAAATTATAAAAGCAATGACTGATTAGTTAATTATGTAGAATTATGGAAGTGACAAATAATTCCAAGTTCAAGTCTTATCTACTCAGCAGAGACTGTATAGTCACTTTTCTTATGTATTATGAATGAACATGAGTTTTCAACGCTGTCCAGGAGAAAAGCAATCATAAGTTATAAGCTCAAGCATGTCATGACAACTGACAAGAGATCAAGGTAGATATCGCATGCATGTGCTCAAAAGACAGTTTTCTGGACAGCGCTGGAAACCCATTTTCATTCATTATATATAAGAAAACTGACATTACACCCTCTGCTGGGCAAATAAGACTTGAACTTTGAATTATTTGCAACTTTCACTATTCTGCAGAATTTTGAACTAATAAATTCATTGCTTTCATTAAGTTTCTGTACAGTATACTGGCACATGAATTCATTTCACATGAATTCTCTGCTCAGACAGCCCAATGATTTACGTACATTTCTTATGTGCATATTTTCTCTCATGTGCAAATCTCATTCTGCAAGATCACTCACAGTGCCCCCTAAGCCACAGCGACATCCAGCCCTGCAGAAAACGGGGGCCTGCTGAAGTCAGTGGCTGCGTCCTTTCAGCTTTGCTGGCATCAGCAGCATGAAAACACCTGCCATTCTGAGTAACCTGAGGGTAACTCAGATGACTAATGTTCACGCAGAGTTATATGATGCTGCATCAGATCAGAGAAGCTGGTAGGAGGTGTTTATTAATAGAAGAATCCTCCTGCAGCTTTAGCTTATTTTAGTTTTTGCATGCACTGCGCATGTACGGCTGTGCTACTGCATCTATCTCTGAATCAGGCCCAGTGTACATGTGAGAATGTGTGATGCTGATGGGGGTTATTCAGAGATGGACGCAGATCTTGCCTCCTGCAGGAAGATCTGCGTCCATCTCCTCACATGCTGGGGGATGCCCAGCACAAGGCAAGGCAACCCAGCAAGTGTGAGGCGCTGCCTCGCGATGCATCTCAGGGACAAACGCAGGATTTCTGAAAAGGGTGTTTCCAAAGGGGGTGGGGCCAATCACGAGGGGCGGAGACTGAGGTATTATGCCCTCTGTGACCCCTCATAGTGACTTCCAACAGTAATGTTATATGCAGTAAGTATACAGTATATGTATATATATATATATATATATATATATAAATATATATACTTATTTTGTAACAGGAGTCTTGCTAGAATGTGCTCTGCTACAAAATTTCCACCAGCGACCAACTCCAGGCTTGTGCAAAAACAACAAACACCTTTTATTCAGGTTGCTCAAATACAGAGAAACACATAAAACAAAGAACACTGGGGGTCATTCCGAGTTGTTCGCTCGTTGCCGATTTTCACAACAGGGCGATTAAGGCAAAAATGCGCATGCGCATGGTACGCAGTGCGCATGCGCTAAGTATTTTAGTACAAAACTTAGTAGATTTACTGAAGTCCGAACAAAGAATTTTCATCGTTGAAGTGATCGGAGTGTGATTGACAGGTAGTGGGTGTTTCTGGGCAGAAACTGACCGTTTTCTGGGAGTGTGCGGAAAAACGCAGGCGTGCCAGGATAAAACGCGGGAGTGTCTGGAGAAATGGGGGAGTGGCATAGGGCGTGTTTGTGAAGTCAAACCAGGAACGAAATGGGCTGAGCTGATCGCAGTGTAGGAGTAAGTCTCGAGCTACTCAGAAACTGCTAAGAATTTTCTATTTGCAAATCTGCTAATCTTTCGTCCGCAATTCTGCTATGCTAAGATACACTCCCGGAGGGCGGCGGCCAAGTGTGTGCAATGCTACTAAAATCTGCTAGCGAGCGAACAACTCGGAATGAAGGCCACTGTCTCACTCCCTCTTACTAAATAAGGAACACTTCAGGTCCCGGCATCCTGACACTAGTGCCCCAGTCTTCCGGATCCCACTGTCCCTAGCAGACCTATCACCTGGGCACTAATTGCTGCCAGGAGCCCTGAGTCATGGGAGAGACCAGGTGCTGGCTGATGAAGCAACTTCTTGGGCTAAGAAGCCTATAAGACCTGGTCTGGGCCAAATGGATGGGAACCCGGTCCGCCCACACTTCCCATCCACCCCCAGGACCCTGTGTGTAGCTTACAGGTGGCAAAGTACCTATCCTGCCGCAATACATATATATATATATATATATATATATATAGTAACGAAATTTGCAGCCAGCACTCACAGTACAAGATACAAAAGGCCCAGGTGCTCGCCCCGATGTAGAGACACCACGGTATAGCGAAAGTAACAGGCGGCACTCCAAGGACTTCAATGCGTAGAGAACATAATATCAACGTTTCGAATTATTCAAATTGTCATCAGGGTATGAAATGCAATAAGACAAACAAACATATATAGCTCACCATCACCCAAGACGCCAACCTCGCTTCCTCCCGCCCTTCAGCACACAGGGCGCCGGCGGCTAACAATGACATCACACACTGGAACGCACGCATGATGCGTGTCACCGCCGTACAACATCCTGTTGCCTGGTAACGGGAGAAAACAGAGTATATACAATAAAAACTTTTTATACAAAAAAGAACAGGGCAATGTTCCTAATCGGTCTATTACAACATTATCCATGAACGACAACAGCAGTATTTAGACCCGGAACTAACAGAATTAATAATACAATTTAAGGGAAATAATAAACAGTTCATATTACCACAATACATCAATCCCCATAAATTTTACAGGAAACTGTTCAACCCCAAATTCTCATTAAGACCAGAGGGAGAAACTGTATTGAGGCGATGTATCCATCTAGCCTCTTTCTGAAGAAGGATTCTATCCCTATCACCACCTCGTATCTTCTTCTCAACATGTTCAATTATTTTGTACCTGAGAGTAGCTAATCCATGATTATACTCTATGAAATGACGAGCTACCGGTTGTTCTTGGGACACCACAGTACCCTCCACAGCTTTTCTAATGGAGGATCTGTGCATGTTCATGCGCTCTTTGAATTGCCTTGTGGTCTTTCCTATATAGAAAAGACCACAAGGACAATGTATGAAGTAAACCACATGGGTGGTAGTACAGGTAAGTACCTGCTGTATAGCGATTCGTGTACCTGTATGGGGATGAGCAAACGAGTCCCCTATCTCTAAAAAAAACTACACGTAGTGCATCCAGTGCACTTATAACACCCGGGTTTGCGTTTTAAGAAAGTGCCCGGCATTGTGGAAACCTTCCTACCGGTAATGTCATTCTTAACCAGCCAGTCCTTAAGATTTCTATTACGGGAGAAGCTAGGTAATACCGACATGTTCTGAAAAACTCTCAGATCAGGGTCGGTGGATACCAATGGCCATAACTTTTTGGTGTGCTTTACCAGGTGATCACTGCGTGAATTAAATCTTTGTACGAATGGAATTTTCTTCGTTAACGACACTGACTTACGATTTGCTGAATGCAAGAGTTCCAAACGTGGAATCGCAAGAACCTTTTCCTTTGCTAACAACAAATCTGAATATTTATAGCCCCTGGCCAAAAACTGGGTGATCATGATGTCAATATCTCTTTTGGTGGATTCAATATTATCTGAAATCATGCGTATCCTAAAAAATTGAGAGAACGGAAGACCTTTTTTGGTTGATAGTGGATGTTGGCTGGAAAAATGCAGTACATTATTCCTATCAGTAGTTTTTCTGAACAAGGCAGTATGTAACTGACCCTGATCAAGTGTTAATTTTACATCTAAGTAATTAACCTCTAGATTACTGATACTGTATGTAAATTTAATGAATTCATTGCAACTGTTGGCATATGACATTAATTGATGGAATTCAACTTCCTCACCCAACCAGATAACCAGCAGGTCATCAATGTACCTGACAAACAGCAAAATCTTGGACACAATATGTGAATCCTGGAAGAAGATGGTCCATTCTATGTCAAACATATAGCCATTAGCAAAAGCAGGGGCCACGCAGGACCCCATAGCACAACCCTGGCACTGAAGGTACCACTGCCCATCGAAAAGAAAGTAATTTCGTTTCAGCGTTAATTCTAACAACTGAATAAAAAAATCAACATCA
Source organism: Pseudophryne corroboree (assembly GCF_028390025.1). Lineage (NCBI taxonomy): Eukaryota > Metazoa > Chordata > Amphibia > Anura > Myobatrachidae > Pseudophryne > Pseudophryne corroboree. The sequence goes on from NC_086447.1 coordinate 764,017,842, forward strand.
GGACCAGTATAAACATCGCTAGATGCTAATAACCTCCTGATCGCTAGCAACCCCCCATCCTGCAGAATACTGGTATAAAGGTTGACCACATCTAATGTACACAAGAAACATGGAGGTAAAGGTGATGGTAGTGAGTCCAACTTTCGTAGTAATGTCGTCGTATCTTTCAAGTAAGTGTCCTGTACCTTTCACAGGCTGGAGAAAAGTGTCCAAGTACTTAGATACTTTATAATAAATAGAATCTCCAGCTGCAATAATGGGCCAGCCCGGAGGCCGGATAGGATCCTTGTGAATTTTAGGGGGGGTGTAGAGCACAGGAGCCACAGGATTATCCTGTATAAGTGCTTTTTTAACCGCTATGGTAATAATATTCTCATTTACCGCCTGTGACAATACACCCTCCAATTCACGATTAAATACCCCAGTCGGATCACACGACAATTTTCGATATACATTCAAATCTCCCAATTGTCGGTAGACCTCAGTGCAATATTTATCTAGATCTTGAATTACTATTCCGCCCGCCTTTCACTGCGGGACGGATTACAATGCTACGATCTTTACTCAGCTGGTCCAAAGTTTCCCATTCCTCTTTGGACATATTTGCTGCAACAGGGGTATGCATATTGATGGAATGTTGTTCACACCGACGTTGAAAACATTTAAGAGGTGCATTAGTCGTATAAGGATCAAAGGTAGATCTGGATTTAATTGATGCAGGCAGACTCTCAACACTGGAAGTAGTAATGTGTGATTGAAAATATTCTTTAAGACGAAGACTTCTATTAAACCGATAAGAATCCAGTTTCCACTGGAAATTATCGAGGTCACATGAAGTGACAAATGAAAGTCCTTTGTTCAAAATGTCCAATTCTTTACTTGTCAGCGATCTATTAGATAAGTTGAAAACTAGGTCTTCTTGGACTTGTTTTGCTTCCCTTTTGCGGATCCGGAAGCACTGTTGCCCCCTCCTCGTTTTGCAACGTTTTTGACACCATTCTGAGCGCGTGTACTCATCCCTAAAGGGGGTTTACCCGTGGTGGCATCCTCAGATTCACTGTGCGTTGAAGAGCCCCCACTAGATGTTTCAGTATCACCCGGAAATTTGCGGAATTTCCTCTGTCTGGAACGAAACGAGGTTTTATTAACAGGAGTGGGGTTATAGGCACATGTGTAGACTCTGTTCTCAGCATAGTCCCGCTGTACTGTAGCCAATTTATCACGCTTAAATTTGACCAAATTTCATCTGTACGTATCAATTTGTACTGTGAGTTTTTCTATCCAGCCATTAGATACATCAGAGGTTAATTTGTCCATATGTAAGTCCTCAAAGGTATTAATCTTGGACTTAACTAACTGTAATTCCCTCGCCGACTCCTCAACCACCAACAGGATTAGGTCAAGGCTGCATTTATTTAAGATTGCAGCCCATTTGCGGCAAAAATCGCTGCTAAATTTTCCAATTGTTGGGGAATTCCTAATGCAAAACCCCCTAGGAATCTGACCGCTCCGGTGGTAGTCGGACAGCGTAATGCCGTGCAAGAGGAAATCAACCTCCTTCTTTTTTAAACGTAATAATTGAGTGAAAAGTTGTTCATTACTTTCATCACCTCCAGAAAACAGTAAATTCTCCTTAAATCTAATGGATTCCGCATCCGCATCCGAGAAACTCCCAAGTTTCTGTTACAGGTAAAGTAATGTCTCTGATACCACTTGATTCGGCCATGTCAAAATACAACTGGATAATCACTGTTAAGGACCAGAATAGGGACAATCTCCACTGTGTAATGCTAAAACAACAAAAGTCACTGAGTCCGATGATTCATATAGAAGAATACAAACAAATAGGTGCCATGCCAAATGTACAGTACAACAATGCTACTTAACGGCAGCCAGTGTAGATGTCCTTAATATTGTAACGAAATATATATTAGAGATATATATATTAGAGATGTGCACCGGAAATTTATCGGGTTTTGTGTTTTGGTTTTGGATTCAGACGCGTTTTGGAAAAAACCTCCCTGAAATTTATTTGTCGGATTCGGGTATGTTTTGGATTCGGGTGTTTTAAAAAAACAACAACTCAAAAACAGCTTAAATCATAGAATTTGGGGGTCATTTTGATCCCATAGTATTATTAACCTCAATAACCATAATTTACACTAATTTCCAGTCTATTCTGAACACCTCACACCTCACAATATTATTTTTAGTCCTAAAATTTGCACCGAGGTTGCTGGATGACTAAGCTAAGCGACCCAAATGGACGGCACAAACACCTGGCCCATCTAGGAGTGGCACTGCAGTGTCAGACAGGATGGCACTTAAAAAAATTAGCCCCAAACATCACATGATGCAGAGATAAATAAATAAAAAAGAGGTGCAAGATTGAATTGTCCTTGGGCCCTCCCTCCCACCCTTATGTTGTGTAAACAGGACATGCACACTTTAACAAACACATCATTTCAGCCACAGGGTCTGCCACACGACTGTGGCTGAAATGACTGGTTGGTTTGGGCCCACACCAAAAAAGAAGCAATAAATCTCTCCTTGCACAAACTGGCTCTACAGAGGCAAGATGTCCACCTCCTCCTCATTGTCCGATTCATCACCCCTTTAACTGTGTACATCCCCCTCCTCACAGAGTATTAATTCGTCCCCACTGAAATCCACCATCTCAGGTCCCTGTGTACTTCCTGGAGGCAATTGCTGGTGAATGTCTCCACGGAGGAATTGATTATAATTCATTTTGATGAACATCATCTTCTCCACATTTTCTGGAAGTAACCTCGTACGCCGATTGCTGACAAGGTGAGCGGCTGCACTAAACACTCTTTCGGAGTACACACTGGAGGGGGGGGGAAACTTAGGTAAAATAAAGCCAGTTTGTGCAAGGGCCTCCAAATTGACTCTTTTTCCTGCCAGAATACGTACAGACTGTCTGACGTGCCTTCTTTGATGCGGTCACTCATATAATACTCCACCATTTTTTCAATGGTGACAGAATCATATGCAGTGACAGGAGACGTCATGTCAGTAATCGTTGGCAGGTCCTTCAGTCCGGACCAGATATCATCACTCGCTCCAGACTGCCCTGCATCACCGCCAGCGGGTGGGCTTGGAATTTTTAGCCTTTTCCTCGCAGCCCCAGTTGCGGGAGAATGTGAAGGAGGAGCTGTTGACGGGTCACGTTCCGCTTGACTTGACAAGTGTCTCACCAGCAGGTCTTTGAACATATGCAGACTTGTGTCTGCCGGAAAGAGAGATACAACGTAGGCTTTAAACCTAGGATCGAGCACGGTGGCCAAAATTTAGTGCTCTCATTTCAACAGATTGAACACCCTTGAATCCTGGTTAAGAGAATTAAGGGCTCCATCCACAAGTCCCACATGCCTAGCGGAATCGCTCCATTTTAGCTCCTCCTTCAATCTCTCCAGCTGCTTCTGCAAAAGCCTGATGAGGGGAATGACCTGACTCAGGCTGGCAGTGTCTGAACTGACTTCACGTATGGCAAGTTCAAAGGGTTGCAGAACCTTGCACAACGTTGAAATCATTCTCCACTGCGCTTGAGTCAGGAGCATTACCCCTCCTTTGCCTATATCATTGGCAGATGTATAGGCTTGAATGGCCTTTTGCTGCTCCTCCATCCTCTGAAGCGTATAGAGGGTTGAATTCCACCTCGTTACCTCCTCTTGCTTCAGATGATGGCGGGGCAGGTTCAGGAGTGTTTGCTGGTGCTCCAGTCTTTGGCACGCGGTGGCTGAATGCCGAAAGTGGCCCGCAATTCTTGGGGCCACTGACAGCATCTCTTGCATGCCCCTGTCATTTTTTTAAAAATTCTGCACCACCAAATTCAATGTATGTGCAAAACATGGGACGTGCTGGAATTTGCCCACATGTAATGCATGCACAATATTGGTGACATTGTCCGATGTCACAAATCCCCAGGAGAGTCCAATTGGGGTAAGCCATTCTGCGATGATGTTCCTCAGTTTCCGTAAGAGGTTGTCAGCTGTGTGCCTCTTCTGGAAAGCGGTGATACAAAGCGTAGCCTGCCTAGGAACGAGTTGGCGTTTGCGAGATGCTGCTACTGGTGCCGCCGTTGCTGTTCTTGCTGCGGGAGGCAAAACATCTACCCAGTGGGCTGTCACAGTCATATAGTCCTGAGTCTGCCCTGCTCCACTTGTCCACATGTCCGTTGTTAAGTGGACATTGGGTACAACTGCATTTTTTAAGACACTGATGACTCTTTTTCTGACGTATGTGTACATTCTCGGTATCGCCTGCCTAGAGAAGTGGACCTAGATGGTATTTGGTACCGGGGACACAGTACCTCAAGAAATTCTCCAATCCCCTGTGAATTAACGGTGGATACCGGACACACGTTTAACATCAACACAGCTGCCAAGACCTGAGTTATCCGCTTTGCAGCAGGATGACTGCTGTGATATTTCATCTTCCTCGCAAAGGACTGTTGGACAGTCAATTGCTTACTGGAAGTAGTACAAGTGGTCTTCCGACATCCCCTCTGGGATGACGATCGACTCCCAGCAGCAACAACAGCAGCACCAGCAGCAGTAGGCGTTACACTCAAGGATCCATCGGAGGAATCCTAGTTAGGAGAGGACTCGTCAGACTTGCCAGTGACATGGCTTGCATGGCTACTATTGGCATTCCTGTCTAAGGAGGAAATTGACACTGAGGGAGTTGTGGTGTGGTTTGCAGGAGCTTGGGTACAAGAGGAAGGGATTTAGTTGTCAGTGGACTGCTTCCGCTGTCACCCAAAGTTTTTGAACTTGTCAATGACTTCTGATGAATGCGCTGCAGGTGACGTATAAGGGAGGATGTTCCTAGGTGGTTAACGTCCTTACCCCTACTTATTACAGCTTGACAAAGGCAACACATGGCTTGACACCTGTTGTCTGCATTTCTGTTAAAATAATTCCATACCGAAGAGGTGATTTTTTTTTTGTAATTTGACCAGGCATGTCAATGGCCATATTCATCCCATGGACAACAGGTGTCTCCCCGGGTGCCTGACTTAAACAAACCACCTCACCATCAGAATCCTCCTTGTCAATTTCCTCCTCAGCGCCAGCATCACCTATATCCTCATCCTGGTGTACTTCAACAGTGACATCTTCAATTTGACTATCAGGAACTGGACTGTGGGTGCTCCTTCCAGCACTTGCAGGGGGCATGCAAATGGTGGAAGGCGCCACCTCTTCCCGTCCAGTGTTGGGAAGGTCAGGCATCGCAACCGACACAATTGGACTCTCCTTGGGGATTTATGATTTAGAAGAACGCACAGTTCTTTGCTGTGCTTTTGCCATATTAACTTTTTTCAGTTTTCTAGCAGGAGGATGAGTGCTTCCATCCTCATGTGAAGCTGAACCCCCCACGAACTCCACGTGGTTTACATGGGTCAGAGGCAGCCTCGGTTCTTCCCGCCTGACTCGGAAAACCCGAACAAGGCAAAATGTTATCATCCCGCTGTCGGATTCTCGTGAGATTCGGATTCCATATAAAGAGCCGCGCGTTGCCGACATTTTCACTCGTGCATTGTAGAGAGAGCGAGAGGACATGGCTACGTTCTCTGAATGGAAAGCTCAATATCAGCTCAAAATCAGTGCTCAGTATCTGTGCTGCATTGTGGTGACCCGTATACTACAGTACAATAGTCCAGTGCTGCATCTCGCTGCTCAGTGTCAGTTCTAGTATCCTCATCAGTGATCAGGATCAGTGCTCATTGTCTTGTGCTGCATTGTGGTGACCCGTATACTACAGTACAATAGTCCAGTGCTGCATCTCGCTGCTCAGTGTCAGTTCTAGTATCCTCATCAGTGCTCAGGATCACTGCTCATTGTCTTGTGCTGCGTTGTGGTGACCAGTATACTACAGTACAATAGTCCAGTGCTGCATCTCGCTGCTCAGTGTCAGTTCTAGTATCCTCATCAGTGCTCAGTCTCACTGCTCATTGTCTTGTGCTGCATTGTGTGGTGCTCAGCATACTACAGTACATTACTAATAGTCCAGTGTCTTGTGCTGCATCTTGCTGCTGTAGGGTGCTGTGGTAGTGTCCTGTCACTGTGCACAGGTCATCATCATTCCAGTCATAGTGGTATCTGGGAGGTGACAATTCCAGAGGGCTTTTGTGCTGCTCACTAATACTAGTACAGTGTCTTGTGCTGCATTGTGCTGCTCAGTGTCAGTTCTCCATAGTATCATCAGTGCTCAGTATAATCAGTGCTCAGTATAATCAGTGATCAATATAATCAGTGCTCAGTATAATCAGTGATCAGTAAAATCAGTGATCAGTAAAATCAGTGATCAGTATATTCAGTGCTCAGTAAAATCAGTGCCCAGTATAATCAGTGCTCAGTAAAATCAGTGCTCAGTAAAATCAGTGATCAGTATAATCAGTGCTCAGTATAATCAGATTCCACTTCACTAGGCAGGCGATAGCGAGATTTTGCCAATTAATTCCAGTGATTTGGACGTAGCATTACAGTGATTTTACCAATTAATATCAGTGATTTATAATTATTAATTACAGTGATCTTGCCAAATAACTCCAGTGATTTGGACGTAGCATTACAGTGATTTTACCAATTAATATCAGTGATTTATAATTATTAATTACAGTGGTCTTGCCAAATAATTCCAGTGATTTGGACACATAATTCCAGTTGAAATTGTTTGTGTCGCTTAGCTTAATCATACAGCTACCTCATTGCACCTCTTCAACATCTTTGCATGAGGTGGTTTGGGGCCTAGTTTTTGAAAAGTGCCATCCTGCGTGACACTGCCATATGAGTCCTGGGGTACTGCTGTATTAGTCCTGGGGTACTGCCGTATAAGTCCACCAATTGCATATATTTTCTAAAGTGACTGGAGCGTGCTGGAGATGCTGTCAGTGGACCGAACAATTGCGGCCCACTCTCGACATTCAGCCACTGCGTGAGACTACTAGATGGGCCAGGTGATTGTGTCTCTTAGCTTAGGCCTACAGCAACCTCGGTGCACCTTTTTTTCCGTCTTTGCATCATGTGCTGTTAGTGGCCAATTTTTTTATATCTGCCCTCCTGTCTGACACTGCAGTGCCACTCCTAGATGGGCCAGGTGTTTGTGCTGACCACTTGGGTCGCTTAGCTTAGTCATCCAGTGACCTCGGTGCAACCTTTTGGCCTAAAAACAATATTGTGAGGTGTGAGGTGTTCAGAATAGACTGAAAATGAGTGGAAATTATGGTTATTGAAGTTAATAATACTATAGGATCAAAATTACCCCCAAATTCTATGATTTAAGCTGTTTTTGAGGGTTTTTTGGAAAAAAAACACCCGAATCTGACAAAAATTCTTAAGGGAGGTTTTGCCAAAACGCGTCCGAATCCAAAACACGACCGCGGAACTGAATCCAAAACCAAAACACAAAACCCGAAAAATGCCCGCTGCACATCTCTAGATCCTATATATATTGGTGATAAAAAGTCTGTCACCATTTTTATTTGTAAACTATATATATATATATATAGTGCAGCAGGCCCGGCACTCCACGAGAGATAATGTAGCTGGGTTTGGTGCCCTTACAAAAAAAGCATGTAGGGAAACAAAGGTACGGCACTCACAACCGCTTGGCAACCAAAAAACGACAGGAAGCAGTTTGACTATACAACGTTTCAAACTCTAATTGAGTTTTTCGTCAGGTAAACATGTTTACCTGACAAAAAACTCAATTAGAGTTTGAAACATTGTATAGTCAAACTGCTTCCTGTCGTTTTTAGGTTGCCAAGCGGTTGTGAGTGCCGTACCTTTGTTTCCCTATATATATATATATATATATATATATATAGTCGTAGTTCCAGTTTCCTGGGGGGCACTCTCCTACACAAATCAAATCCAAACGTGTTTTCTTAGGTCATAATCGGCTTTATTAGGTCGACGTTTCGGCTCAACAAGCAGAGCCTTTATCAAGACAAGCCATACATATTTTCATATTGCAAAAAGTCATAACCTGTCCAAATAACAGATATATGGAATAAATAAATGCAATCAGTCTTACGGGCCCAATCAGAAATTCACCACTAAAGTGCAATATGCATAATGAAGAAAGTGCCAGGAATAATACAATCAAGTATATAAATATATATATCTTGGATACCAGGTGAGGTGAAGAAAAGTAACCCAACAAGGACCAATCACCAAAAGGGTACTAGTAACATACTTACTAGGATGAAATAACTCAACAGTACAACACTGTGAAAAGACAGACGGCCAAATCGGCATATGGGCCCTATTGGGGGGACAACAAATATATATTACAAATTCCCAACGTAATGAAAGTCTGGTGTAATACTAGGTAACACCTGAGTTCATCAAAGACTTCTACTTACTTCACACATAGCTCCTGGGCAATTATCCATACAGTGGCACATCAGTCAATAAACCCTCTGTAATATGAGTAATACATCATGAGAAATCTCAAAAATAAACCTAACCTGATATCAAGCCAAACAATCAAAACTATAAAACACCTAGATGTAAGTCCCACATAGTACAGGCCGCAAGGACAGATTAAACAATAGATCACATGGTCTAATTTGTAATGTAGATGGGGATTGAGCATATTACTCTCTTTAGCATGGGAATAGGGTGATTTACCAGTGTATCTGGGTTGATTGCACTTCTGGTCTTGTGCTCATATAAGGCATGCTGTGCCCATTAGGAAACACACAGTCACACTGAATGGACGTCCATCTTCTGCCTCCAGTAGTAAGAGTTACTATTGCCCTCTTCTGATGAATATAATTTTGATTGTTTGGCTTGATATCAGGTTAGGTTTATTTTTGAGATTTCTCATGATGTATTACTCATATTACAGAGGGTTTATTGACTGATGTGCCACTGTATGGATAATTGCCCAGGAGCTATGTGTGAAGTAAGTAGAAGTCTTTGATGAACTCAGGTGTTACCTAGTATTACACCTGACTCTCATTACGTTGGGAACTTGTAATATATATTTGTTGTCCCCCCAATAGGGCCCATATGCCGATTTGGCCGTCTGTCTTTTCACAGTGTTGTACTGTTGAGTTATTTCATTCTAGTAAGTATGTTACTAGTACCCTTTTGGTGATTGGTCCTTGTTGGGTTACTTTTCTTCACCTCACCTCGTATCCAAGATATATATATTTATATACTTGATTGTATTATTCCTGGCACTTTCTTCATTATGCATATTGCACTTTAGTGGTGAATTTCTGATTGGGCCCGTGAGACTGATTGCATTTATATATTCCATGTATCTGTTATTTGGACAGGTTATGACTTTTTGCAATATGAAAATATGTATGGCTTGTCTTGATAAAGGCTCTGCTTGTTGAGCCGAAACGTCGACCTAATAAAGCCGATTATGACCTAAGAAAATACGTTTGGATTTGATTTGTGAAGGAGAGTGCCCCCCAGGAAACTGGAACTACGACTATATGTGTGGATCCACCGTGACTGTGTGGCCTCTACTGGGTGCACCCCGCAGTTGATCATGCACGGATGTGAGTGCAGGACTCCCCTGGATAGATATATATATATATATATATATATATATATACACATATAGTATATATTTTATATATATATATATATATATATGTATACATAGTACATACATACATATACATAATATCTATAGTGGGGCATAAGTCTTCAGTCATTCCATCTAGTGGTCTAATCCCCCTCCCCCTCCTCGCCACACATGGTGCAGCTTGATGAAGGCTGCAGGTATATGCGAGTCCTTACCCGCAGCCGGAGGAAGGACGCATGGAGGAGAGAATGCCCGGCCAGCCCAACCCAGCCCATGTAAACTGCCTGGGAGGAGCAGCGTGCTTATGCCGCAGCTCCCCCTAACAATACAAGCAGCCTGCTGTTGGCTTAGCCGTATCTCTGTGTATGTGATGAGGCGGCTACCGCATCACTAACACAGCTCCTCCTTCTCACCTCAAAACCCCCCCAAAAAAACAATCGATCAGCTGCAGCAATGGATCGGCATCAGGGGGGGTTTCTAGGTACTCAGAAACACCCCCTGCATGTACTAGTGCATCTGCAATGTAATTGCGGACGCATCGATTTGAGGTTGACCCCTGCCAGCACAGCCTGGCTGTGCTGGCAGGTGGTTCGCCACCATTTTTTTCTTGGAGCGGCTGCGTTTGATGTCACGCAGCCACCCTGAAACAATGCATACACGCCTGCATTGTCAGGACCACTCCAAGTAAATGCTGCAGTGCCACTCCCCCAATTCCAACGGCTGTCAATCACTATGCGATCATATCCTTCCAGGATGCGATCGCATGGTGATGGTTGCACACTATTGTCAGATGGATGAGGCCGCCGCATACAGATGCACAGCTGTGTCCATCTCTGAATCACCCCTGATATCTCCAATATCATAACATCAAACCTACAGTCCTGTTCTTATATGATTATAGCACATATGGAAATAGAAGAGTAAGAATTAATAACTCACGTATCAGAACAGAAACATACTGTAGTGGATGTTTCTATAATTTTGAGAAAAACACACTGCTCTATGGACCTTATTCAGGTTCAGTAGCAGATTCTGCTTCCTATCGCATGCTGGGGCCGTCAAGCACAGGGCAAGACAGGGCAAGACTGTCCAGCATGCATTCCCACAAAGTGCCACGCCACCACCCCCGGCGGCCGCTGCTGTCAATCAGAGTGCGATGACATCCTTCCAGGATGTCATCGCACTGTGGGAGTATGCGCACGTGCCTTGCTGCCGCTGCACATGCGCAGATTGCCAAAAATTGCTAATTTGCAGTTTTCAGTAATCTGTGATCCAACCTCTATGGGGGTCATTCCGAGTTGATCACTAGCTGCCGTTGTTTGCTGCATAGTGATCATTTAAAAAAATGGTAAAACTACGCATGCGTATGGGCCGCAATGCGCACACACGGTGTACGGGTACAAAGAGCATTGTTGTTTTGCACTGCTTCTAACGACGATTCCATTTACACAGCCGATCACAAGGAAATTGACAGGAGGAGGGCCTTTTTGGGTGTCAACTGACCATTTTCAGGGAGTGTTTGCAGGGCGGGTATTTGAGGTCAATTCCGGGACCTCCGTCACAGCAATCATCGCACAGAATAAATAACTACAGGGCTGGTCTTGTTTTGCACAAAACATTTTTGTACCGCTCAGCTGCACAGGCGTTTGCACTCTTGCAAAGCGAAAGTACACTCCCCCGTGGGTGGCGACTATGCATTTGCACAGCTGCTAAAAGTAGCCAGCTAGCAATCAACTCGGAATGAGGGCCAATATCAGAATCAGAATCAGTTTTATTGGCCAGGTATCCTTGCGTATACTAGGAATTTGTCTTCGGTATATCTGCATGAGACAAGCACAAAAGGAATATTATATTCTATTATTTACCTTTATATAATAGCTCTGCGTTAATCAAGTATACAAGTATATTATTCCAGGTTAAATACCTGGTTGAATACTTGTATAAAACCATCATCAGAAATACTGGCTAAAAAGAACGATTTTACATGCATCACACTGCCACCTTGTGGAGAGAAGTTAAAAAAGATAGAGAGCACTGATAATCTCACAGAAAAAAGGAGTTATACACGGTGTGGCTATTAAGTAATGACACTGTGCTTTTAAAAAATAAACCATATTGCATGACTTAAAAGGGAGTGGAACATTGACCTTGGACTATCCCAAAATGGATTTGCAATTTTCACCCCTCTCACACAGATAGTTTGCTGTCACACAGTGTTAGTGATGTTGGGGCAGTATGTATGGTGTAATGGTTAGCAATACTGTCTCATAGCACTGAGGTCATGATTCCCACCATTGCCCTAACTGTGTGTAGTTTGTATATTCTCCCTGTACTTGCATGGGTTTCCTCCCACAATCCAAAAATATAGTGGTAGCTTTATTAGTTTAGCTCCAAACAAAATGTAACCCTAGTGTAAATGAGTGTGCATGTAGTGTACATATGGTAGGGAATAGATTGTAAGCTCCAAAGGGGCAGGGAAAGATGTGAATGGTCCAATATTCTCTGTGAAGTGCTGCAGAATATGTGTGCGCTATATAAATAACTGGTGATAAATAATAAGATGTTGTGTTTTTCCTGTGTGTTATAAAAATGCTCATGGTCAAAAATAGAGCAATGTGTTACATTTTTAGTTGCAGTAAATTGAACAAAATGCCTGCCAAATCTTTCCGTATGCTAACCAAGGCTTACGGGGCAGATTGTATGTCATGTTCATGTGTGTTTGAGTGGCACAAAAGATGAAGTTACAGTAGTGAGGGTGTTAAAGATGATGAAAGGCCTTGCATCAAAACAAATGAAAATGTGGAACAATATTAAGAATATTGATTGAATTGACCATCGACTCACCATCTGAATGATAGCAGAAATGGTAAACATCGACAAAGAAACTGTTACGCAAGTTTTGTATCAAGATCGTAACATAATAAAAGTTTGTGCTGAGATGGTTCCAATGCTTCTTACTGCCAAAGAGCAGAAACTCGGATTTGCATTGTTTAGATACAGTTACTACCTGGGATAAAAAAACATGGATCTTCCAGTATGATCCTGAGACAAAACGTCAGTCCATGCACTGAAAAACATAATCATCACCAAGAATGAAGGAAGCACATCAAAGAGAATGAAAATTAAAAGTCATGTTCATTTTTTTCTTTGATAACAAAGGTGTTATTTTGGCAGACTGGGTACCAGAAGGTGCAACAGTCAGTGTCGGACTGGGGTATGAAGGGCCCACCGGGGGTATGCAGTGGTAGGGGCCCATGCTTAGGGGTGAACCTTTAGGGAGTGCATTGTCTGGGTCCCTTGTTAAATATATATAGTAAAAACTACTAATGCATGCATAATAAAGTTCCAGATTAGTGATAGGAATGCACTGTAAAATATACACCATAGTCCTGTGCAGTATAATGTAAGGAGGTGGGTCCTCAGGCAGGGGGGCCCATCGAGGGTTTCCCCTGTACCCCTGTAGGCAAGTCCAACACTGAATCCAGATTACTACAATAATGTTCTAAAAACTTTGCAGGGAAAAATAAGAAAGATGAAAAATTGTGGAAACATTGATTCATCCTCCATTAGGACAATGCACCAGCCCACACAGCTCTCTATGTGAAGCAATTTTGGGTTGAGAAACAGATTGCAGTACTAGAACACCTTCCATACTCACTGATCTAGCACCGTGTGACTTCTTTCTTTTCCCTAAAGTCAAATCTGTACTCAAGGGAACCAGTCTTGCATCAGTTACTTATACAGAGGCGCCAACAGCTCTGCTGGGCCCTGCTACTAAGAGGAGGCTTGGCCAAAGAGGGAGGTGTGGCCAGCCCCCAGCTGCTTATAAAATATAAAAAAATATAATGTCTGTGTGACAGAGGAGTGCGCACGCACCGCACAGGGGGGATGCCGGTGTCAGAACCTGCTGGTGGCAGTGGGAAGGCGGTCGGGCATGATCGCTCCCATTCATCATGCAGGGAGAGAGGACTGACTGCTGCTGCTGCAACTTTGAATTTAAATGTTCTTATATGAAACATGATATGTTCAGGGTTTATATGGATTATCTAAGTGTCTGGATATTTATATGAATAGTATATATTAATATGGAAATCATATATATATATATATATATATATATATATAGTCCAAACATAGGCACTCTCCAGACTTTAGCAAGCTTTTTAAGGTATTTTTAATCCAATACTCACAACATAGGAATGTAAGGTGTATTTAGTTGCATGGCAGTGAAATAGCAGCGACGTTTTGGTCCCTCCGGACCTTTATCAAGCTTTCCATATTAATATGCCCATAAAAAATCCACATCAGCAGAGTTAGTTACAGCGGAAGTATCATACCCCATTGCTGGTTGCCTTTTAAGTGCTCAAAATGCCGCCAAAACACGCTGAATCCCGGCGTGCGTTCCAATCACCAAGTGGAACGCATCCAGGCCTAATTCCGGTTCCGGTCACGTGATTCTGCAGTTCAGCACTCGGCGTGACACGCACGCTGAGGCTGGACGTACATACACACATTTTTTACACACCGCACGAACACCACTCCCACATATCACATGTGCATATATCCCCAGCCGCAAAGTACAACACCGCTAGGTATATAACATACCAGCACATCAGTGCAGTGAATAAACAAATCAACAGCGCCATCCACGGCATAAGGCGGTATGGCAGGCGACAATACACATGTATAAGCATTTAAGAGCAAACGAGACAACCAGCAAAGCTCAATGTTACATATCCAAAAAACATTAGTGATACATAAAAACATACACACATATAATTAAAAATATACTGTTAAGTATATATAAAGTGGTGGAGCCCGTAGAATGTAAATAGTGGTAAAACCACACATGAAAAAATATATATATATAGTATTTCTATGGAGACGCCAGTTGACCTAAATCAAGAAATTTTTTAGATTAATTTGCTCATTCAAGCCCCTAGGGGCAATTGTGTTCAACCGGAATATCCTTTCAGATTCACGTTTGTGCAGTTCCAGGATCCTATTACCTCCTCTGGCTGAGGGAGGAATCCAGTCAATGATCCGGCAGCGAAGCATAGGAATCTGATGTCCCACCTCCATCCAATGTCTTGCCACCGGTTTATCCGACTGTCCCGTCTCAATCGCCTGTCTTATAGAGTATCGGTGGTTTGCCATTCGTTCTCTAAAGCAACGTTGTGTCAGGCCAACATACACCAGCCCACATGGGCATACAATCAGGTAAATCACATGGTCCATAAGACAATGAAGACGATGCTTAATATATATTGGACGCCCACTATGTGGGTGAGGAAAGGATACACCTGGAATTAAGGATCTACATGTCATACAGTCAGAGCACTTGAAGCAACCCGCTCTGTCATCGTATTCACTGCAGTATATCATACGATTTTTCAATCTGGCATCCGATGACCCAGAGGGGTGAATGATTTTGTCACGTGCCTTTTTAAGACATTCTTCAATCATTTTATGGGCATAGCCACGCTCTTTGAAGCGTACTTTCATTTCATTAATCTGTTGCTCCGCAAGTGCCTCATCCGTATTAATCCGTAGTATCCTCATAAATTGTGATATAGGTAAGCTTGCCTTTAAACTAGGTGCATGATGACTCGTGGCATAAAGCAAGCTATTCCTGTCAGTTTCTTTCCGAAAAAGTGTAGTGCATTGCCCACCGTCATCTTTGTAGACTGTGACATCAAGAAAGTCAATTTTAGCATCCTCTATCCTAGCCGAAACTTTTACTGGCGTCTCTAGGTTATTTAAAGTGGTCACCATCTGACAAAACTCAGCTACTTCCCAAGACCAGAGCAGAAAAATATCATCGATAAATCTGTAATAACATTTGATATAGTCACCAAATACAGGTAGTATATATGTAGTTTCAAAATTATGCATATAGATATTAGCATAAGCAGGTGCCAGGTTCGACCCCATCGCGGTCCCTGACACCTGCTTATAATAACTACCCGCATATAGAAAGTGATTTTCCTTTAATACCAATCCCAGTAAATCTAGAATAAACTCCACTGGGGGTCCCTGATGATCAAAGGCCACAAGGGCCTCCCGTACCGCCCTAATTCCACCCTCATGAGGAATAATGGTATACAGCGATACCACATCTAATGTAACCAAATAAATATCCTCAAGATGAGACACATCAATTTGTTTTAATCTCAGCAAAAAATCTCCTGTATCCTTTAAACAGGTGGGGATCCTAGCAACCACCGGTTGCAAAAATGTATCCACAAACTTGGCAACAGGCTGTAATACCGAATCCTGGGCTGAAATTATGGGGCGACCCGGTGGGTCAACAAGGGTCTTGTGGACCTTAGGCAGGGTATACAGATAAGGGCATTTTGGGTAATCAACTTTTAAATATTCAGCAATCTTGTCATTGATCCAACAATTTTGGAGTCCATGTGAGATGCATAAGTCAATCTTATTTTTTACCTTATTCATTGGATTAGCATCACATAAACTGTAAACAGATTCATCTCCCAATTGTCGCTTAACCTCCTTGTCATATGAGAACCAATTTTGCAAAACAATAGCCCCGCCCTTATCAGCGGGTCGTATTACCACATTTTCATTCTCCCTTAATGCCTTCAAGGCTATACGTTCCCCTTTAGATAAATTATCAAAGCCAATGGTCTTATACCCTGTCCTAACATCTTTTTCCATAACTCTAGAGAAGGCTTTGATACTTGAATTTGCAGATGGGGGATAAAACTGACTAGGGTTTTTAAATTCATCAGAAACTGTTGTTTGATTCCCAACCCCAAAAAATTCCCTAAGACGAAGCTTACGTCCAAACTTAAACTGGTCAATACAAAAATCAAAATCATCATGTTTTACTGTAGGAATGAAGCTCAACCCTTTTGTCAACAATGAAACCTCATCAGGAGTTAATTCATGATTAGATAAATTAAAGATAAGGTTCATTTCCGCCTCCTTCGACCCCTTCTCCCTGTACCCGCCCCTCCTCGGGTGCGGCCTCCTCCTCTTACGGAGTGGGGTTGGTCTCCATTCCCACCTTGCTGGTCTAAAAAACCACTCGGCGGGCGGGTTTCAGATTGATCAGTATCAGAGGCTGTGGCTGAGGAGTTTGTATTAATGGTATGAAAGAACCTAGATCTAGGCGCTCTCCTGTATCTCACGGTGTTACTATTGAAGTTGTCTCCACTAAGCCATTTATAAACCTGGTGATTTTTGTAATCATTGTTGACAGTATTAAGCTTTTTCCTTTTAAAGGTGACCAATTCATCCTTATATACATCAATCTGCTTCTGCTGCTTGGTAATCCAATTATCTGTCTTATCACTAGTAAGGGACTGCATAGATTGGGACTCAAATTTCATTATCTCCTCACGTATTTGTGTTAGTTCTGACCCCACCTGCTTAATAACAAGCAGCATGAGGTCAAACGCACACTTATTTAGTACACAACACCATTTGCTACAGAAGGTGGCGCTATTTCTCCCAATAGTTGGAACATTAGTGACTCTGAAACCACGTGGTATTTTCTTTGATCTAAAATACTCTGAGAGAAACTGACCATGTAAAACAAGGTCAGTTTCACGTCTCTTAATGCGTAATAACCTATAAAACAAATCCACGGGTTTTTCTATAGGTAAAGTACCAAATGAAATTTTTTCAAATAGAACCTTTTCAGCGTCATCAATGTGTGTATGTACGTCCAGCCTCAGCGTGCGTGTCACGCCGGGTGCTGAACCGCAGAATCACGTGACCGGAACCGGAATTAGGCCTGGATGCGTTCCACTTGGTGATTGGAACGCACGCCGGGATTCAGCGTGTTTTGGCGGCATTTTGAGCACTTAAAAGGCAACCAGCAATGGGGTATGATACTTCCGCTGTAACTAACTCTGCTGATGTGGATTTTTTATGGGCATATTAATATGGAAAGCTTGATAAAGGTCTGGAGGGACCGAAACGCCGCTGCCATTTCCCTGCCATGCAACTAAATACGCCTTGCATCCCTATGTTGTGAGTATTGGATTAAAAATACCTTAAAAAGCTTGCTAAAGTCTGGAGAGTGCCTATGTTTGGACTATATTCATCGGAAATTTTTTCTGAGTAAGTGGCTTTTCTGTGTAGTGCACCCCGCTGATGCTGTCTAAAAGATGAGAGTGCTGGACTTTTTCTACTGGATATGATATGCAGAATGGCATATTTTCCTGCACCCATTAATTATTCTCCATTTTTTCTCCTTTTCTCTGTGAGAAATTGCTATTTACAGTTGGTCATACCTATTTTAATGTTTTTGTGGTGGAGCTAATTTTTGTTATTTGATGTGGTCACCTTTCTGTCAGGCTTCTATTTTTCATGTGTATGTGGCTGTATAGTGTTGTAGCATACTAAATATGTCTCAGAATCACATAGCATTTGATGAAGGCCTATTGTTTGAAGCAGAGCACACACTAATCTCGTTAACAGACGATGACGCTGAAAAGGTTCTATTTGAAAAAATTGAATTTGGTACTTTACCTATAGAAAAACTCGTGGATTTGTTTTATAGGTTATTACGCCTTAAGAGACGTGAAACTGACCTTGTTTTACATGGTCAGTTTCTCTTAGAGTATTTTAGATCAAAGAAAATACCACGTGGTTTCAGAGTCACTAATGATCCAACTATTGGGAGAAATAGCGCCACCTTCTGTAGCAAATGGTGTGGTGTACTAAATAAGTGTGCGTTTGACCTCATGCTGCTTGTTATTGAGCAGGTGGGGTCAGAACTAACACAAATACGTGAGGAGATAATGAAATTTGAGTCCCAATCTATGCAGTCTCTTACTAGTGATAAGACAGATAATTGGATTACCAAGCTGCAGAAGCAGATTGATGTATATAAGGATGAATTGGTCACCTTTAAAAGGAAAAAGCTTAATACTGTCAACAATGATTACAAAAATCACCAGGTTTATAAATGGCTTAGTGGAGACAACTCCAATAGTAACACCGCGAGATACAGGAGAGCGCCTAGATCTAGGTTCTTTCATACCGTTGATACAAACTCCTCAGCCACAGCCTCTGATCAATCTGAAACCCGCCCGCCGAGTGGTTTTTTAGACCAGCAAGGTGGGAATGGAGACCAACCCCACTCCGTAAGAGGAGGAGGCCGCACCCGAGGAGGGGCGGGTACAGGGAGAAGGGGTCGAAGGAGGCGGAAATGAACCTTATCTTTAATTTATCTGATCATGAATTAACTCCTGATGAGGTTTCATTGTTGGCAAAAGGGTTGAGCTTCATTCCTACAGTGAAACATGATGATTTTGATTTTTGTATTGACCAGTTTAAGTTTGGACGTAAGCTTCGTCTTAGGGAATTTTTGGGGGTTGGGAATCAAACAACAGTTTCTGATGAATTTAAAAACCCTAGTCAGTTTGATCCCCCATCTGCGAATTCAAGTATCAAAGCCTTCTCTAGAGTTATGGAAAAAAGATGTTAGGACAGGGTATAAGACCATTGGCTTTGATAATTTATCTAAAGGTGAACGTATAGCCTTGAAGGCATTAAGGGAGAATGAAAATGTGGTAATACGACCCGCTGATAAGGGCGGGGCTATTGTTTTGCAAAATTGGTCCTCATATGACAAGGAGGTTAAGCGACAATTGGGAGATGAATCTGTTTACAGTTTATGTGATGCTAATCCAATGAATAAGGTAAAAAATAAGATTGACTTATGCATCTCACATGGACTCCAAAATTGTTGGATCAATGACAAGATTGCTGAATATTTAAAAGTTGATTACCCAAAATGCCCTTATCTGTATACCCTTCCTAAGGTCCACAAGACCCTTGTTGACCCACCGGGTCGCCCCATAATTTCAGCCCAGGATTCGGTATTACAGCCTGTTGCCAAGTTTGTGGATACATTTTTGCAACCGGTGGTTGCTAGGATCCCCACCTGTTTAAAGGATACAGGAGATTTTTTGCTGAGATTAAAACAAATTGATGTGTCTCATCTTGAGGATATTTATTTGGTTACATTAGATGTGGTATCGCTGTATACCATTATTCCTCATGAGGGTGGTATTAGGGCGGTATGGGAGGCCCTTGTGGCCTTTGATCATCAGGGACCCCAGTGGAGTTTATTCTAGATTTACTGGGATTGGTATTAAAGGAAAATCACTTTCTATATGCGGGTAGTTATTATAAGCAGGTGTCAGGGACCGCGATGGGGTCGAACCTGGCACCTGCTTATGCTAATATCTATATGCATAATTTTGAAACTACATATATACTACCTGTATTTGGTGACTATATCAAATGTTATTACAGATTTATCGATGATATTTTTCTGCTCTGGTCTGGGGGAGTAGTTGAGTTTTGGCAGATGGTGACAACTTTAAATAACCTAGAGACGCCACTAAAATTTTCGGCTAGGATAGAGGATGCTAAAATTGACTTTCTTGATGTCACAGTCTACAAAGATGACGGTGGGCTGTGCACTACAATTTTTCGGAAAGAAACTGACAGGAACAGCTTGCTTTATGCCACGAGTCATCATGCACCTAGTTTAAAGGCAAGCTTACCTATATCACAATTTATGAGGATACTACGGATTAATATGGATGAGGCACTTGCAGAGCAACAGATTAATGAAATGAAAGTACGCTTCAAAGAGCGTGGCTATGCCCATAAGATGATTGAAGAATGTCTTAAAAAGGCACGTGACAAAATCATTCACCCCTCTGGGTCATCGGATGCCAGATTGAAAAATCGTATGATATACTGCAGTAAATATGATGACAGAGCGGGTTGTGTTAAACGAGCCTTTAGGAGGAACTGGAGGATTGTTGCCTCCGACCCCAAGCTGAGGCGGGACTTACAACAACAGCCAATGATGGCATATCACCGCGGTGCGAATTTAAAACAGCTCCTTATGCACCCTTTGCTGAACCCTGAAAAGGAAAAAGGGAGACATGGCTGAAATCTGCCCGTAAGGGTTGCTTCAAGTGCTCTGACTGTATGACATGTAGATCCTTAATTCCAGGTGTATCCTTTCCTCACCCACATAGTGGGCGTCCGATATATATTAAGCATCGTCTTCATTGTCTTATGGACCATGTGATTTACCTGATTGTATGCCCATGTGGGCTGGTGTATGTTGGCCTGACACAACGTTGCTTTAGAGAACGAATGGCAAACCACGATACTCTATAAGACAGGCGATTGAGACGGGACAGTCGGATAAACCGGTGGCAAGACATTGGATGGAGGTGGGACATCAGATTCCTATGCTTCGCTGCCGGATCATTGACTGGATTCCTCCGTCAGCCAGAGGAGGTAATAGGATCCTGGAACTGCACAAACGTGAATCTGAATGGATATTCCGGATGGACACAATTGCCCCTAGGGGCTTGAATGAGCAAATTAATCTAAAATATTTCTTGATTTAGGTCACCTGGCGTCTCTATAGAAATACTATATATATATATTTTTTCATGTGTGGTTTTTACCACTATTTACATTCTACGGGCTCCACCACTTTATATATACTTAACAGTATATTTTTAATTATATGTGTGTATGTTTTTATGTATCACTAATGTTTTTTGGATATGTAACATTGAGCTTTGCTGGTTGTCTCTTGTTTGCTCTTAAATGCTTATACATGTGTATTGTCGCCTGCCATACCGCCTTATGCCGTGGATGGCGCTGTTGATTTGTTTATTCACTGCACTGATGTGCTGGTATGTTATATACCTAGCGGTGTTGTACTTTGTGGCTGGGGATATATGCACATGTGATATGTGGGAATGGTGTTCGTGCGGTGTGTAAAAAATGTGTGTATGTACGTCCAGCCTCAACGTGCGTGTCACGCCGGGTGCTGAACCGCAGAATCACGTGACCGGAACCGGAATTAGGCCTGGATGCGTTCCACTTGGTGATTGGAACGCAAGCCGGGATTCAGCGTGTTTTGGCGGCATTTTGAGCACTTAAAAGGCAACCAGCAATGGGGAATGATACTTCCGCTGTAACTAACTCTGCTGATGTGGATTTTTTATGGGCATATTAATATGGAAAGCTTGATAAAGGTCCGGAGGGACCGAAACGTCACAGCTATTTCACTGCCATGCAACTAAATACGCCTTGCATCCCTATGTTGTGAGTATTGGATTAAAAATACCTTAAAAAGCTTGCTAAAGTCTGGAGAGTGCCTATGTTTGGACTATATTCATCGGAAATTCTCTCTGAGTAAGTGGCTTTTCTGTGTAGTGCACCCCGCTGATGCTGTCTAAAAGATGAGAGTGCTGCACTTTTTCTACTATATATATATATATATATATATACTATTTTGATACGGCGGCACTCCAAGAGGACTTTCACTCAATAGGAAATGAAGATACAAACGCCCCTGTCCAGTGTTAACGTTTCAGTCTTATTGACTTTCGTCAGAACAAAGTGTGCATTAAACAAAACATACCTTTATACCTTGCCATTCCCATCCCTGCGTCTCCAGGTGCGGCAATCAGACGGACCAGGATGATGTAGCCAGCCACGTGTGCGGCGCGCTCCCTGCCCTGATCCGGCGCCAGTATCCTCTCACTGTCCCCAGCCTGTCCGCTCGGCGGGTCCGGATGACGTCATCCCGCACACGTACCTTACGCTCCCGAGTCCGTCTCAATGCCGATTGCCTTGGAAACATAAACACAAAACAAATTCATCACCATACGTGAATATAAGAAACATAAAAGAGAAACTAAGCATAGAGCGGAACAACATTGAATCCATAGAAGTATAAGGGTACAATAAATTTACAAAGACCAAACAAATTATCTAATTAAGTATTAATATTTACTTTAAATGTGAATCATATAATGGTATGATTTATAAGAAGCAATGGAGGCCCATCTGTTCATTCAGTCCTGCCGGGACTAAAGTGTTCAGCCGATGAATCCATTTAGCTTCTCTCCTCAAGAGGGCTAGATTTGTATCTCCACCTCTGATGTTAACGGGCTGCTGATCAATAATTTTATACCTGAGGGAAGTTAGATTATGTTTGTAAGTTTTAAAATGTTTGGCTACTGGTTGAGCTTGTGGGTCACCCTCCAGAGCAGCCCGGATGGCAGATCTATGCATCGCCATCCTTTCACGGAACTGCCTGGAGGTTTTCCCAATATAATATAGTCCACAAGGGCACCTGATAAAATAAATAACGAGTGCTAGTGCATGTGAGTATTTTATCGATTTTGATGACTTTACCTGTGTGGGGATGTGGAAACCCTGTGCCTGTCTCCATATAGCTGCACGTTGTGCAGCCAATGCATTTATAACAACCTGGTTTTCTAGATAAAAATGTTGTTACAGGTTTTGGTTTTTGTCCCGATATATCATTATGGACCAACATGTCTTTCAAATTTTTGTTACGTGTGTAGGAGGGCAACAACTGTTCAGTTTTCAACATTAGCAAATCTTTATCAGAGGTTATAATTGCCCAACTTTGTTTAGCTATTCTATTGACACCCTTACTGATGGAGCTATATTTTTGTACAAAGGGAATTTTATGTGTCAAAGCATTCATTTTAGGTTGGGTGCTCTGTAAAGCCTTATTCCTATTCATGCCTAGTACTTTCTCCTTAGTAGCCATTAGCATGGACCAATCATACCCCCTAGCTTTGAAGTCTAGGGCCATCTTTGTGATTTCCACCTCTGTTTGCACTAAATCATCCAAAATACGGTGAATCCTTAGAAATTGGGAGTACGGTAAACTATATTTAGTCGCTGGCGGATGGAAACTTGATGCCTGTAATACCGTATTTTTGTCGGTTGGTTTTTTATATAGGTTCGTTTGTATAGAACCTTCTCTGCTAAAAATTTCCACATCCAGGTAATTTACCTTTGTGTTACTCACATTAGCGGTAAATTTGATATTCTCATCAGCTATATTGATCTTTTCTAACAAATCTTGTAAAGCTTTTTCAGTGCCCTGCCAAATTAAAAATAAATCATCTATATACCTTACAAAAAAGATGATGTTATTCGACACTTCTCTATCTGAAAAAAAAATGTCTTTCTCCACTTCAAACATAAAACAGTTGGCGAATGCTGGGGAAACAAAGCTTCCCATAGCACAGCCCTGACATTGCTCAAACCACTTGTTGTCAAATAAAAAATAATTCTTGACCAAAGTTAATCGTAATAACTCAATAAAAAACATCACATCAGGACCATTATATTGAGGAGAACTGGATAAGAGTCTCCTGGCTGCCTCTACACCTCTTCCATGAGGGATATTGGTGTAGAGGCTCACCACATCTAAGGTGCATAGTAGACAATCAGTAGGTAATCTGGATAATGCATTCAATTTATTAATTAAACTGGTGGTATCTTTCAAATACGTAGTTTGTATTTGAATGACCGGCTGGAAATAGTAGTCCAGAAATTGTGAAACTTTGTAGAAAACAGTGTCCCGGGCAGAAATAATGGGTCTTCCAGGTGGATTAACGGGATCCTTATGTATTTTGGGGATCAAATAGAAGACCGGAGCTACCGGATAGTCCTGTAATAGAGCATCCTGCATTTCTGTAGAGATGATCCTGTCATTTACCGCAGACTGCAGTAATGTCCTAAGTTCTTTATTGTATTTTTCCGTAGGGTCCCCTGGAAGTTGTCTGTATACATTAGAGTCCATTAGCTGCCGATATGTCTCATTTTTGTAGTTTGTTAGGTCCTGAACCACAATGCCCATTCCTTTATCTGCGGAGCGGATTACTATAGATGGATCTTTACTTAATGTGGTTAAAGCATCTCTTTCACCTTTAGTTAAATTGTCATAGGGGTGAGATAATTTTTTTGAAAGTACCTTGACCTCAGATTTCATTACCCTGGCAAAGCATTTAAGGGAGGCATTGTTCGTATTAGGATCAAAACGTGAAGTTTTCTTTAATTTTTTTGGGATATCTTAAGTTTCAGATGTTGGAGGCTGATTCCCAAAGAACTCTTTCAGACGTAAACGTCTGTTAACTTTGTGTGAATCTATTTTCCACTGGAATTCATCAAAATTCTGTACCGGGATAAACGACAGTCCTTTATTGAGCAAAGACAATTCATCTGACGTTAAGGATTTGGACGACAAGTTAAAAACTATGTTGTTTTCTTTCCCTTCGTTCATTTTTTCAATTCTTTTGTGCTGCCCGCCGCACCTCGTGCGTTGTCCTTTTTTACACCCCACATTGCGCGTGTGTTCACCCCTAAAGGGGGTTTACCAGCATTAGAGCTAGTTGGAATATCACTATCACTGGCGGAAGTGTATTCTCCGCTTGATGATTCATGGCCTGGCCTCAATTTTGTTCTTTGTCGGTATTTACGTCGGAACTGAGGTTTTCCATCTGGGTTATTGGCCCATGTGTAGACTCGTCCCTCCTTGTAGTCTGTCTGTACTGTTGTTAACTTTTGCCTTTTGAAGTTTACAATCTCTTGTCGATATGGGTCGACTTGTGTCGTGAGCTTTTTCATCCACTTATTTTCGGTGTCAGATTGTAATTTAGTTAAATGTTTGTTTTCAAACACTGAGATCATTTCTTTTAGTAACTTTATCTCTCTCGCAGATTCTTCTATCACCAAAAGAATTAAATCTAGGGAACATTTGTTCAAAATACCTATCCATTTGCGGCAGAAGTCCGCATTATATTTGCCAATTGTTGGCATATTCCTGATTCTAAAGCCTCTCGGGATTCGGCGTGTGCGGTGATAATCAGATAAAGTGACTCCGTGCATAAAGAAATCAATTTGTTTTTTCTGCAAACGTAATAGTTTAGCAAATACTTGCTCATTACTTTCTGCCCCTCCTTAGGTGGCCAAATCCTCCTTGAATCTTATGCTTTCTGCGTCAGCATCTGAAAATGACCAGACATCGCAAGCAGCCACATCAATGTGTCTAAACCCACTTGACTCCATAGGTTCATTGTTGGACGACATCATACTCACTCCGTGTGTGTACAATGAATGTGCAAGAAGGATACTGATGGAAAGTATAATTCAGAAATTAATGGTAGTGCCTTGTAGATACCAAACCTGGGTGGTTCTCACATATAGTGTCAACACACTACCAGACGGTCATATATAGAGCAATTCGTTACCGGCACTCCACCTTAGTCCATATTGCCTCCGGTGCCCTCCAGCCAGTTAAGCATATACATACTATTTCGTTACGGCGGCACTCCAAGAGGACTTTCACTCAATAGGAAATGAAGAGACAAACGCCCCTGTCCAGTGTTAACGTTTCAGTCTTATTGACTTTCGTCAGAACAAAGTGTGCATTAAACAAAACATACCTTTATACCTTGCCATTCCCTGCATCTCCAGGTGCGGAAATCAGACGGATCTGTATGACGTAGCCAGCCACGTGTGCGGCGCGCTCCCTGCCCTGATCCGGTGCCAGTATCCTCTCACTGTCCCCGGCCTGTCCGCTCGACGGGTCCGGATGACGTCATCCCGCACACGTACCTTACGCTCCCGAATCCGTCTCAATGCCAGTTGCCTTGGAAACATAAACACAAAACAAATTCATCACCATATGTGAATATGATTCACATTTAAAGTAGAGATGAGCGGGTTCGGTTTCTCTGAATCCGAACCCGCACGAACTTCATGTTTTTTTTCACGGGTCCGAGCGACTCGGATCTTCCCGCCTTGCTCGGTTAACCCGAGCGCGCCCGAACGTCATCATGACGCTGTCGGATTCTCGCGAGACTCGGATTCTATATAAGGAGCCGCACGTCGCCGCCATTTTCACACGTGCATTGAGATTGATAGGGAGAGGACGTGGCTGGCGTCCTCTCCATTTAGATTAGGAGAGAGAGAGAGAGATTGACCTGAGGCTGATACTGTAGAAGAGAGTGCAGAGTTTAGTGACTGACCACAGTGACCACCAGCAGTGCAGTTGTTTTATTTAATATATCCGTTCTCTGCCTGAAAAAAACGGTACACACAGTGACTCAGTCACATACCATATCTGTGTGCACTGCTCAGCCCAGTGTGCTGCATGCCTGCATCATCTATGTATATATTATATATCTGACTGTGCTCAGCTCACACAGCTTATAATTGTGGGGGAGACTGGGGAGCACTGCAGTGCCAGTTATAGGTTATAGCAGGAGCCAGGAGTACAAGACAGTCACATACCATATCTGTGTGCACTGCTCAGCCCAGTGTGCTGCATCATCTATGTATATATTATATATCTGACTGTGCTCAGCTCACACAGCTTATAATTGTGGGGGAGACTGGGGAGCACTGCAGTGCCAGTTATAGGTTATAGCAGGAGCCAGGAGTACATATTATATTAAAATTAAACAGTGCACACTTTTGCTGCAGGAGTGCCACTGCCAGTGTGACTGACCAGTGACCTGACCACACTGACCACCAGTATAGTTAGTAGTATACTATATTGTGATTGCCTGAAAAAGTTAAACACTCGTCGTGTGACTTCACTTGTGTGGTGTTTTTTTTTTTATTCTATAAAAAACTCATTCTGCTGACAGACAGTGTCCAGCAGGTCCGTCATTATATAATATATATACCTGTCCGGCTGCAGTAGTGATATATATATATTTTTTATATCATTATTTATCATCCAGTCGCAGCAGACACAGTACGGTAGTTCACGGCTGTAGCTACCTCTGTGTCGGCACTCGGCAGTCCATCCATAATTGTATACCACCTACCCGTGGTTTTTTTTTCTTTCTTCTTTATACATACATACTACTACATCTCTTTATCAACCAGTCTATATTAGCAGCAGACACAGTACAGTACGGTAGTTCACGGCTGTGGCTACCTCTGTGTCGGCACTCGGCAGTCCGTCCATAATTGTATACCACCTAACAGTGGGTTTTTTTTCTTTCTTCTTTATACATACATACTACGACATCTCTTTATCAACCAGTCTATATTAGCAGCAGACACAGTACAGTACGGTAGTTCACGGCTGTGGCTACCTCTGTGTCGGCACTCGGCAGTCCGTCCATAATTGTATACCACCTAACCGTGGTTTTTTTTTCTTTCTTCTTCATACATACATACTACGACATCTCTTTATCAACCAGTCTATATTAGCAGCAGACACAGTACAGTACGGTAGTTCACGGCTGTGGCTACCTCTGTGTCGGCACTCGGCAGTCCGTCCATAATTGTATACCACCTAACCGTGGTTTTTTTTTCTTTCTTCTTTATACATACATACTACGACATCTCTTTATCAACCAGTCTATATTAGCAGCAGACACAGTACAGTACGGTAGTTCACGGCTGTGGCTACCTCTGTGTCGGCACTCGGCAGTCCGTCCATAATTGTATACCACCTAACCGTGGTTTTTTTTTCTTTCTTCTTCATACATACATACTACGACATCTCTTTATCAACCAGTCTATATTAGCAGCAGACACAGTACAGTACGGTAGTTCACGGCTGTGGCTACCTCTGTGTCGGCACTCGGCAGTCCGTCCATAATTGTATACCACCTACCCGTGGTTTTTTTTTCTTTCTTCTTTATACATACATACTACTACATCTCTTTATCAACCAGTCTATATTAGCAGCAGACACAGTACAGTACGGTAGTTCACGGCTGTGGCTACCTCTGTGTCGGCACTCGGCAGTCCGTCCATAATTGTATACCACCTACCCGTGGTTTTTTTTTCTTTCTTCTTCATACATACATACTACGACATCTCTTTATCAACCAGTCTATATTAGCAGCAGACACAGTACAGTACGGTAGTTCACGGCTGTGGCTACCTCTGTGTCGGCACTCGGCAGTCCGTCCATAATTGTATACCACCTAACCGTGGTTTTTTTTTCTTTCTTCTTCATACATACATACTACGACATCTCTTTATCAACCAGTCTATATTAGCAGCAGACACAGTACGGTAGTTCACGGCTGTAGCTACCTCTGTGTCGGCACTCGGCAGTCCGTCCATAATTGTATACTAGTATCCATCCATCTCCATTGTTTACCTGAGGTGCCTTTTAGTTGTGCCTATTAAAATATGGAGAACAAAAATGTTGAGGTTCCAAAATTAGGGAAAGATCAAGATCCACTTCCACCTCGTGCTGAAGCTGCTGCCACTAGTCATGGCCGAGACGATGAAATGCCAGCAACGTCGTCTGCCAAGGCCGATGCCCAATGTCATAGTACAGAGCATGTCAAATCCAAAACACCAAATATCAGTAAAAAAAGGACTCCAAAACCTAAAATAAAATTGTCGGAGGAGAAGCGTAAACTTGCCAATATGCCATTTACCACACGGAGTGGCAAGGAACGGCTGAGGCCCTGGCCTATGTTCATGGCTAGTGGTTCAGCTTCACATGAGGATGGAAGCACTCAGCCTCTCGCTAGAAAACTGAAAAGACTCAAGCTGGCAAAAGCACCCGCAGTCCAGTTCCTGATAGTCAGATTGAAGATGTCAGTGTTGAAGTACACCAGGATGAGGAGGATATGGGTGTTGCTGGCGCTGGGGAGGAAATTGACCAGGAGGATTCTGATGGTGAGGTGGTTTGTTTAAGTCAGGCACCCGGGGAGACACCTGTTGTCCGTGGGAGGAATATGGCCGTTGACATGCCTGGTGAAAATACCAAAAAAATCAGCTCTTCGGTGTGGAACTATTTCAACAGAAATGCGGACAACAGGTGTCAAGCCGTGTGTTCCCTTTGTCAAGCTGTAATAAGTAGGGGTAAGGACGTTAACCACCTCGGAACATCCTCCCTTATACGTCACCTGCAGCGCATTCATAATAAGTCAGTGACAAGTTCAAAAACTTTGGGTGACAGCGGAAGCAGTCCACTGACCAGTAAATCCCTTCCTCTTGTAACCAAGCTCACGCAAACCACCCCACCAACTCCCTCAGTGTCAATTTCCTCCTTCCCCAGGAATGCCAATAGTCCTGCTGGCAATGTCACTGGCAATTCTGACGAGTCCTCTCCTGCCTGGGATTCCTCCGATGCATCCTTGCGTGTAACGCCTACTGCTGCTGGCGCTGCTGTTGTTGCTGCTGGGAGTCGATGGTCATCCCAGAGGGGAAGTCGTAAGCCCACTTGTACTACTTCCAGTAAGCAATTGACTGTTCAACAGTCCTTTGCGAGGAAGATGAAATATCACAGCAGTCATCCTGCTGCAAAGTGGATAACTGAGGCCTTGACAACTATGTTGGTGTTAGACGTGCGTCCGGTATCCGCCGTTAGTTCACAGGGAACTAGACAATTTATTGAGGCAGTGTGCCCCCGTTACCAAATACCATCTAGGTTCCACTTCTCTAGGCAGGCGATACCGAGAATGTACACGGACGTCAGAAAAAGACTCACCAGTGTCCTAAAAAATGCAGTTGTACCCAATGTCCACTTAACCACGGACATGTGGACAAGTGGAGCAGGGCAGGGTCAGGACTATATGACTGTGACAGCCCACTGGGTAGATGTATGGACTCCCGCCGCAAGAACAGCAGCGGCGGCACCAGTAGCAGCATCTCGCAAACGCCAACTCTTTCCTAGGCAGGCTACGCTTTGTATCACCGGTTTCCAGAATACGCACACAGCTGAAAACCTCTTACGGCAACTGAGGAAGATCATCGCGGAATGGCTTACCCCAATTGGACTCTCCTGTGGATTTGTGGCATCGGACAACGCCAGCAATATTGTGTGTGCATTAAATATGGGCAAATTCCAGCACGTCCCATGTTTTGCACATACCTTGAATTTGGTGGTGCAGAATTATTTAAAAAACGACAGGGGCGTGCAAGAGATGCTGTCGGTGGCCAGAAAAATTGCGGGACACTTTCGGCGTACAGGCACCACGTACAGAAGACTGGAGCACCACCAAAAACTACTGAACCTGCCCTGCCATCATCTGAAGCAAGAAGTGGTAACGAGGTGGAATTCAACCCTCTATATGCTTCAGAGGTTGGAGGAGCAGCAAAAGGCCATTCAAGCCTATACAATTGAGCACGATATAGGAGGTGGAATGCACCTGTCTCAAGCGCAGTGGAGAATGATTTCAACGTTGTGCAAGGTTCTGATGCCCTTTGAACTTGCCACACGTGAAGTCAGTTCAGACACTGCCAGCCTGAGTCAGGTCATTCCCCTCATCAGGCTTTTGCAGAAGAAGCTGGAGACATTGAAGGAGGAGCTAACACGGAGCGATTCCGCTAGGCATGTGGGACTTGTGGATGGAGCCCTTAATTCGCTTAACAAGGATTCACGGGTGGTCAATCTGTTGAAATCAGAGCACTACATTTTGGTCACCGTGCTCGATCCTAGATTTAAAGCCTACCTTGGATCTCTCTTTCCGGCAGACACAAGTCTGCTGGGGTTGAAAGACCTGCTGGTGAGAAAATTGTCAAGTCAAGCGGAACGCGACCTGTCAACATCTCCTCCTTCACATTCTCCCGCAACTGGGGGTGCGAGGAAAAGGCTCAGAATTCCGAGCCCACCCGCTGGCGGTGATGCAGGGCAGTCTGGAGCGACTGCTGATGCTGACATCTGGTCCGGACTGAAGGACCTGACAACGATTACGGACATGTCGTCTACTGTCACTGCATATGATTCTCTCACCATTGAAAGAATGGTGGAGGATTATATGAGTGACCGCATCCAAGTAGGCACGTCACACAGTCCATACTTATACTGGCAGGAAAAAGAGGCAATTTGGAGGCCATTGCACAAACTGGCTTTATTCTACCTAAGTTGCCCTCCCACAAGTGTGTACTCCGAAAGAGTGTTTAGTGCCGCCGCTCACCTTGTCAGCAATCGGCGTACGAGGTTACATCCAGAAAATGTGGAGAAGATGATGTTCATTAAAATGAATTATAATCAATTCCTCCGCGGAGACATTGACCAGCAGCAATTGCCTCCACAAAGTACACAGGGAGCTGAGATGGTGGATTCCAGTGGGGACGAATTGATAATCTGTGAGGAGGGGAATGTACACGGTGATATATCAGAGGGTGATGATGAGGTGGACATCTTGCCTCTGTAGAGCCAGTTTGTGCAAGGAGAGATTAATTGCTTCTTTTTTGGGGGGGGTCCAAACCAACCCGTCATATCAGTCACAGTCGTGTGGCAGACCCTGTCACTGAAATGATGGGTTGGTTAAAGTGTGCATGTCCTGTTTTGTTTATACAACATAAGGGTGGGTGGGAGGGCCCAAGGACAATTCCATCTTGCACCTCTTTTTTCTTTTATTTTTCTTTGCGTCATGTGCTGTTTGGGGAGGGTTTTTTGGAAGGGACATCCTGCGTGACACTGCAGTGCCACTCCTAAATGGGCCCGGTGTTTGTGTCGGCCACTAGGGTCGCTAATCTTACTCACACAGTCAGCTACCTCATTGCGCCTCTTTTTTTCTTTGCGTCATGTGCTGATTGGGGAGGGTTTTTTGGAAGGGACATCCTGCGTGACACTGCAGTGCCACTCCTAAATGGGCCCGGTGTTTGTGTCGGCCACTAGGGTCGCTAATCTTACGCACACAGTCAGCTACCTCATTGCGCCTCTTTTTTTCTTTGCGTCATGTGCTGATTGGGGAGGGTTTTTTGGAAGGGACATCCTGCGTGACACTGCAGTGCCACTCCTAAATGGGCCCGTTGTTTGTGTCGGCCACTAGGGTCGCTAATCTTACTCACACAGTCAGCTACCTCATTGCGCCTCTTTTTTTCTTTGCGTCATGTGCTGATTGGGGAGGGTTTTTTGGAAGGGACATCCTGCGTGACACTGCAGTGCCACTCCTAAATGGGCCCGGTGTTTGTGTCGGCCACTAGGGTCGCTAATCTTACTCACACAGTCAGCTACCACATTGCGCCTCTTTTTTTCTTTGCGTCATGTGCTGATTGGGGAGGGTTTTTTGGAAGGGACATCCTGCGTGACACTGCAGTGCCACTCCTAAATGGGCCCGGTGTTTGTGTCGGCCACTAGGGTCGCTAATCTTACTCACACAGTCAGCTACCTCATTGTGCCTCTTTTTTTCTTTGCGTCATGTGCTGATTGGGGAGGGTTTTTTGGAAGGGACATCCTGCGTGACACTGCAGTGCCACTCCTAAATGGGCCCGGTGTTTGTGTCGGCCACTAGGGTCGCTTATCTTACTCACACAGTCAGCTACCTCATTGCGCCTCTTTTTTTCTTTGCGTCATGTGCTGATTGGGGAGGGTTTTTTGGAAGGGACATCCTGCGTGACACTGCAGTGCCACTCCTAGATGGGCCAGGTGTTTGTGTCGGCCACTAGTGTCGCTTAGCTTAGTCATCCAGCGACCTTGGTGCAAATTTTAGGACTAAAAATAATATTGTGAGGTGTGAGGTATTCAGAATAGACTGAAAATGAGTGGAAATTATGGTTTTTGAGGTTAATAATAATATGGGATCAAAATGACCCCCAAATTCTATGATTTAAGCTGTTTTTTAGGGTTTTTTGAAAAAAACACCCGAATCCAAAACACACCCGAATCCGACAAAAAAAATTCGGTGAGGTTTTGCCAAAACGCGGTCGAACCCAAAACACGGCCGCGGAACCGAACCCAAAACCAAAACACAAAACCCGAAAAATTTCAGGCGCTCATCTCTAATTTAAAGTATACTTAATTAGATAATTTGTTTGGTCTTTGTAAATTTATTGTACCCTTATACTTTTATGGATTCAATGTTGTTCCGCTCTATGCTTAGTTTCTCTTTTTTGTTTCTTATATTCACGTATGGTGATGAATTTGTTTTGTGTTTATGTTTCCAAGGCAACCGGCATTGAGACGGACTCGGGAGCGTAAGGTACGTGTGCGGGATGACGTCATCCGGACCCACCGAGCGGACAGGCTCACTAAGTGAGATGCTAACAGCATCTCTGGGCTGCGATCAATCAGGCAGAGGCAGTCGCGGGGCCGGAGGGGGCATGCCAACGGCATTAGAACACCGCTGGCAGGGTGCAGTCCGGACTACGCAGGCATGTCCGGACCATTGGGGGGGGCTGCGTGATGTCACACACAGCCGCTGCGACCCGGGATGCGGCAAGTAGCGGCCTGGCAGCATGCAGGAGCTACGCTGGCAAGGAGCTACTCGCCAGGTGCAAAAGCATCGCTGCCGTGCAATGCTTTTGCACCTGTGCGGGGGGGGGGGGGTAGGGCCTGACATGCAGGGCGGACTAGCCCTGTGCTGGGCGTCCCCCCGCATGTCAGAGTAAATTATCGTAGATGTGCTAAATTTTGCACATCTGCGATCAGATCTGAATTACCCCCACTATATCATAGACTGACCCTGTACACACTGCACTGCATCATACTGTGTACTCATCAAGAGCACACTATATCATAGACTGACACTGTACATACTGCACCATGTGCACACTATTTCACAGACTGACCCTATACACACTGCACTACACATACTGACCATGCGCACACTATATCATAGACTGACACTGTACATACTGCACTACACATACTGACCATGCGCACACTATATCATAGACTGACACTGTACATACTGCACTACACATACTGACCATGCGCACACTATGTCATAGACTGACCCTGTACACACTGCACTGCATCATACTGTGTACTCACCAAGCGCACACTATATCATAGACTGACACTGTACATACTGCACTACACATACTGACCATGTGCACACTATATCATAGACTGACACTGTACATACTGCACCATGTGCACACTATTTCACAGACTGACCCTATACACACTGCACTACACATACTGACCATGCGCACACTATATCATAGACTGACACTGTACATACTGCACTACATCATACTGTATACTGACCATGCGCACACTATGTCACAGACTGACCCTGTACTTACTGCACTACACATACTGACCATGTGCACACTATTTCACAGACTGACCCTATACACACTGCACTACACATACTGACCATGCACACCCTATATCACAGACTGACTGTACACACTGCACTACATCTTATACTGACCATGCACAGACTGACCCTTTGCTCACCACAGAATAACCTTGCACCCACTATACCACAAACTGACATTAAAGCTGGATACGCACTGTAGCGATGTTAATGAAGAATGGAACGATCACTGTTCCATCCTTCATTACGTACAGCATACGTGCTGCCACTAGCGATATCCTCTGGTTTGATGTGCAGCACATCAAACCTGCCAGTGTGGCTAGTGACTGCGGGCACACGCAAATCGGTCATACACACTGCCCGATATTCACCGAATTGAGCGATATGTTGGACTGACACGCTAAACTCACCACTACAACAGACAGAGTTTGCACACATACAGTACTGTACAACTGTTATATGTATATCTCAATAAGGTGAGATTCAATTAGTGGTGAGTTTATATTAGAACCTTGCATGAACTGTGACTGTGCACATTGCGTGTAATTACAAGAGGAAAATCACTGTGGGTGACAAGTAAAAAAAACTGATGTAACCTAAACTCTAATGAATCCCTCCCTGCCTTTTTTAATGTATTTGTGCTACCACAATAACTGTCTGGTTATTACTATCTCTGGATAGCGATAACAGGTCAAATTAATAAAAAAAAAAAAAAATCTTTAATTGTTTTAAAATATTTTATTCTGTTTTTTTTATGCTTATATTTTTCATCTTTTTTTTTTTTTTTTTTAACTGTGGTACCAATTCTCTTAAAACATAGCTTAATTTGGACAGCAATAAACACTGACATGCATCATTTAATAAAAAATTAACCTAAAATCAATATTACACTCTCAAGCTTTGCAGGGTTGGACCAGAAGGGGAGGGGTTCACAAACCAATTTGTTGTCTAGGGCCCCATGGGGTCTTAATATGGCTCTGCAAAGGTGCAATATGAGAAGGACTCAAAAGGGCATGCGCAGGCTCAGCAGCTCCTCCCATGGGCAATTGCGGAGCTTGTGAGTGAAGCTCTCACGGCTCCACCTGCCGCCTCCTCCTGACTCCATTGGAGTGCTGCTTATCGCTGGGAAAGGCATGGGTGGCAGTGGCAGCAGCTCTAAAGTAAGTTTAGTTGTTACTGCTGTTGGTCACCGGCCTGTCAGACCTCTTTAGCGCTTGCAGTGACAGACCGGCCCCGCGCTGCGGAACTTGATCTACAACGCCTAACTCTGTTCTGCCTGCACCTCTGCCTGCCTTTGGCTGATGCCGGCTTTCCACAGGGTTGATCCCCCGAGATATGTTATAAAAGGGTCCGGCCCTTGAGCCCTCATTAGTTGGAAGCTTGGAACCGCCACACTCAGTTGAAAGATGAGGCAACGATTTACGGCTATAGCCCACTTAACAGTTCTAGTGTTAGACTCTGTGTCCATCCTGATGTTGGCACTGCTAAAGGGATCAGAGCTGGATTAAGGGGGAGCAAAAGGGGAAAGTATCCTTGGGCCCCCTCTCTTAGGGGGCCCACTGGTCAGAGCAGCTTCCGAGTCCAGAGTCACAATGACTGTATTAGATGCTGCCTCCTGCTCAGGACTGCGCTCCACCTGCTTAGCTTGATGATTGCCTGACTGCTAAAGCTGCTTTGATTTCCCTGCTGGGATCAGGAACTCTGTGGCTCTGGCACTGTGTGACATGTCCACTGCTGGATCACCCTATGAACTTTTTTGGCACCTTGCTGTTCCATCTTTTGGGGTCCCCATGGGCAGCTGATGAGCTGGTCCTCACCTGTTGCTTTCCTCTGCACCCTCGCTGGACCTGTCTCCATGATTACCAATGGATTCTCAGATCCTCTCCATGGAGGTACACTCCGGACCCTGCTGTTCTCTCTTTGTTTTGTTTTACCGGGGTGTTCTTGTTCTAGATGATCTGACTGCTACTCCCCTTCTCTACAGCCTCCATGGGGTGGCTGATGTCCTCCCTCTTCTTGCTTCTTGGCTTCTTCAATCTAGTATTGGGTGTTGTTGGATTGTTCCCTCCACAGTTCATGGTTTGACAATGCCTCTGCAGCCCCCACTTTTGAGTTCATTTTTTCCCTTGTTGATTGTCCCTCTCCTGTTCACCCTTTCTTTACTTACATTACCTACCAACAGGGGCGTAACTCCCAGAGGCAATGGAGATGCATTCCTCCGGGTTCCAAGCCCTGAAGGGGCATCTGCATGTACCGCAGCACCTGTGTTGTTCACAGCGGGATCCAAGTATGACTGCTGCTCTTCCAATGGAGCTCTTCGCCACCCCTGCTGCTGCTGCAGACTTAATGGTCTCTGTCCCAGGAGCCATGCTAACACCTGCAATAGGGGACAGAATGTCTCCTGCCTGGTTCAATTCAGCCTGTAGATCGGCTGAGAGCGAAAACTATATAATTCTGTAAGTCGTGTTTATATATATATATATATATATATGTGTATATATATATATATATATGTGTATATATATATATACAGTGGTCGAAGTGGGGCGGTATACGGCGGTATGGAATACCGCCACTTCTTCCACTGACCCGGAAATGAGCCCAGAAAGTGCAGCAGGAGGCGAGGGAAGTGGCCATCCTGCTGCACATGGTGCTCCCCGTCCCTGCGCGGCGGCCGGCGGCTGTGTAGAGCGCTGTATTAGCTCACAGCCGCTCACCGCTGCCAGCCACCCGCTCACGCCGCTCGCCATCCGCCCGCTGCTACCGCTCACCAGCCGGCCGCCGGCCCCGCTCACCAGCTGCCCGGCGCCAACTCACTGCTGCCAGCAACAAATAAGGTAATGTTCCCCTGCTGTCACCTCTCTCCCTGCTGTTCCTGTCGTCACTGTCACTGTCCCTGTCATCAGCCTCCCTGTCGTCACTCTCCCTGTCGTCACTGTCGTCACTCTCCCTGTCGTCACTCTCCCTGTCGTTACTGTCGTCACTGTCGTCACTCTCCCTGTCGTCACTCTCCCTCTGTCGTCACTCTCCCTGTCGTCACTGTCGTCACTCTCTACCTGTCGTCACTCTCTCCCCCGTCTCTCTCTCTCTCTGTCGTCACTGTTTCTCTCTGTCGTCACTGTCTCTCCCTGTCATCACTTTCCCTGTCGTCACTCTCCCTGTCGTCACTCTCCCTGTCATCACTGTCATCACTCTCTCCCTGTCATCAATGTCGTCACTCTCTCCGTCGTCACTGTCGTCACTCTCTCCCTGTCGTCACTCTCCCTGTCGTCACTCTCGTCACTCTACCTGACGTCACTGTCGTCACTCTGCCTGTTGTCCCTCTCCCTCTGTCGTCACTCTCTCTCCCCCTGTCTCTCCCCCTGCCTCTCTCCCTGTCGTCACTGTCTCTCCCTGTCGTCACTGTCTCTCCCTGTCGTCACTGTCTCTCTCTGTCGTCAATCTCTCTGTCGTCACTCTCTCTGTCGTCACTCTCTGTCGTCACTCTATCGCTATCGTCACTCTATTGCTGTTGTCACTCTATCCCTGTCGTCACTGTCGTCTCTCTCTCCCTGTCGTCACTGTCGTCTCTCTCTCCCTGTCGTCACTGTCGTCAATCTCTCCCTGTCGTCACTCTCTCCCTGTCGTCACTCTCTCTCCCTGTCGTCACTCTCTCTCCCTGTCGTCTCTCTCCCTGTCGTCTCTCTCCCTGTCGTCTCTCTCCCTGTCGTCACTGTCGTCTCTCTGTCCCTGTCGTCACTGTCGTCTCTCTCTCCCTGTCGTCACTCTCTCCCTGTCGTCACTGTCGTCTCTCTCTCCCCGTCTCTCTCTCTCTCTCCCAGTCTCTCTCTCTCCCCATCTCTCTCTCCCCGTCTCTCTCTCTTTGTCGTCACTGTCTCTCTCTGTCGTCACTCTCTCTCCCTGTCGTCACTCTCCCTGTTGTCACTCTCATCACTCACTGTCGTCACTCTCACTGTCGTCACTCTCTCCCCCCCTGTCGTCACTCTCCCTGTCGTCACTCTCGTCACTCTCCTTGTTGTCCCTGTCATCACTCTCTCCCTGTCGTCACTCTCTCCCTGTCGTCACTCTCTCCCTGTCGTCACTCTCTCCCCCTGTGTCTCCCCCCTCATCATTCTCTTCCCCTGTCTCTCCCCCTGTCGTCACTCTCCCTGTCGTCACTCTCTCTCCCTGTCTCTCTCCCTGTCGTCACTGTCTATCTCTCCCTGTCGTCACTGTCTATCTCTCCCTGTCGTCACTGTCTCTCTCTCCCTGTCGTCACTGTCTCTCTCTCCCTGTCGTCACTGTCGTCACTCTCTCCCTGTCGTCACTCTCTCCCCCGTCTCTCTCTCTGTCGTCACTGTCTCTCTCTATCGTCACTGTCTCTCTCTGTCGTCACTGTCTCTCCCTGTTGTCACTCTCTCTGTCGTCACTTTCCCTGTCGTCACTGTCGTCACTCTCTCCCTGTCGTCACTGTCGTCACTCTCTCCCTGTCGTCAATGTCGTCACTCTCTTCATCGTCACTGTCGTCACTCTCTCCCTGCCGTCACTCTCCCTGTCGTCACTCTCGTCACTCTCGTCACTCTCCCTTTCGTCACTGTCGTCACTCTGCCTGTTGTCGCTCTCCCACTGTCGTCACTCTCTCTCCCCCTGTCTCTCCCCCTGCCTCTCTCCCCGTTGTCACTGTCTCTCCCTGTCGTCACTGTCTCTCTCTGTCGTCACTCTCTCTGTCTTCACTCTCTATCGTCACTCTCTGTCGTCACTCTATCGCTATCGTCACTCTATTGCTGTCGTCACTCTATCCCTGTCGTCACTGTCATCTCTCTCTCCCTGTCGTCACTGTCGTCTCTCTCTCCATGTCGTCACTGTTGTCACTCTGTCGTCACTGTCGTCACTCTCTCCCTGTCGTCACTCTCTCTCCCTGTCGTCACTCTCTCTCCCTGTCGTCCCTCTCCCTGTTGTCTCTCTCCCTGTTGTTACTGTCGTCTCTCTCTCCCGCGTCTGTTGCAGCGTGTCAAAGCCTCAGGAACCCCGGCCGTCTCAGCAGTGACGTCATGAGCGTGTGCCATTCTCTAGCAGCCTATCGAAGTGTCCGGCTGTCCGTTGCCTAAACAACCCGACCGGCTGTCCTTGGAATCGCAACTCTGTGCTCCGGTTACCACTGGTCGCTTCATGGGTTCCCCGTCACTTCCCTGCTGCTGACGACATCGGAGGGGGCTCGTTCATTACCACCAATCAGAATGCATCACAACATAGTGTTCCCATAACCTAAAAACAAATGAACAAACGTATTAAAAAACATTAAAAACAAAGGTTTAGAACAGATTCTTACCAAGATAGAATACTGAGCAATTCTAGTAACTGATAATACAGCTATCTAGAGAAGTAAAGGCTTCCTAAAATGTGTTCCTTAAGTTACTCCCCTTGCGACCATAGGATGGAGTTAATATTAGTTAGACTTATGTCTACAAGAAACATTGCAGACCTAGGGAATCATTTAATCCCCTAGGAGATAGGGTCTCTAGTGTATGTATCCATTTGCTTTCTAGCTGGAGTAACTTTTTCTTCCTATTGCTGCGACTCGGATTTATTGGTACATGATCAATCAGCTTTATTCTGATGCTGGCCATACTGTGTTTGGCCTCAGCACAGTGTCTAGCCACTGGCTGATCGCTGGTCCCGGACTCAAGTGCTGCCCTGGTGGCAGACCTTTGTCCGGCCATTCTTTCCCTGAACTGTCTTTCTGTCTTGCCCACGTAGTTAAGACCACATGGGCAAGACAGAATGTAAATAACATATTTGGTGGTACATGTAAGGGCATGACGAATTCTATATTTTTTCCCAGAATACGGGTGTACAAATGAGTCACCTGGTATAAGGGATCTGCATGTAGTGCATCCCAGACAACGGTAGCACCCAGCTTTTTGACTAAGGAAGTGTGATAATGTGGCTTGTGTTTTAAGTAGTGATGTG
Organism: Pseudophryne corroboree; assembly: GCF_028390025.1. Taxonomy (NCBI): domain Eukaryota; kingdom Metazoa; phylum Chordata; class Amphibia; order Anura; family Myobatrachidae; genus Pseudophryne; species Pseudophryne corroboree. The sequence goes on from NC_086447.1 coordinate 764,058,203, forward strand.
CACCGGACATTTTTCGGGTTTTGTGTTTTGGTTTTGGATTCGGTTCCGCGGCCGTGTTTTGGATTCGGACGCGTTTTGGCAAAACCTCACCGAAAATTTTTTGTCGGATTCGGGTGTGTTTTGGATTCGGGTGTTTTTTTCAAAAAACCCTAAAAAACAGCTTAAATCATAGAATTTGGGGGTCATTTTGATCCCATAGTATTATTAACCTCAATTACCATAATTTCCACTCATGTCCAGTCTATTCTGAACACCTCACACCTCACAATATTATTTTTAGTCCTACAATTTGCACCGAGGTCGCTGGATGGCTAAGCTAAGCTACACAAGTGGCCGACACAAACACCTGGCCCATCTAGGAGTGGCACTGCAGTGTCAATCAAGACAGGATGGCACTTCCAAAAAATTGTCCCCAAACAGCACATGATGCAAAGAAAAAAAGAGGCGCACCAAGGTGGCTGTTTGACTAAGCTAAGCGACACAAGTGGCCGACACAAACACCTGGCCCATCTAGGAGTGGCACTGCAGTGTCAATCAAGACAGGATGGCACTTCCAAAAAATTGTCCCCAAACAGCACATGATGCAAAGAAAAAAAGAGGCGCACCAAGGTGGCTGTTTGACTAAGCTAAGCGACACAAGTGGCCAACACAAACACCTGGCCCATCTAGGAGTGGCACTGCAGTGTCAATCAAGACAGGATGGCACTTCAAAAAATTTGTCCCCAAACAGCACATGATGCAAAGAAAAAAAGAGGCGCACCAAGGTGGCTGTGTGACTAAGCTAAGCGACACAAGTGGCCGACACAAACACCTGGCCCAAACAGCACATGATGCAAAGAAAAAAAGAGGCGCACCAAGGTCGCTGTGTGACTAAGCTAAGCGACACAAGTGGCCGACACAAACACTTGGCCCATCTAGGAGTGGCACTGCAGTGTCAATCAAGACAGGATGGCACTTCCAAAAAATTATCCCCAAACAGCACATGATGCAAAGAAAAAAAGAGGCGCACCAAGGTCGCTGTGTGACTAAGCTAAGCGACACAAGTGGCCCACACAAACACCTGGCCCATCTAGGAGTGGCACTGCAGTGTCAATCAAGACAGGATGGCACTTCCAAAAAATTGTCCCCAAACAGCACATGATGCAAAGAAAAAAAGAGGCGCACCAAGGTGGCTGTTTGACTAAGCTAAGCGACACTAGTGGCCGACACAAACACCTGGCCCATCTAGGAGTGGCACTGCAGTGTCAATCAAGACAGGATGGCACTTCCAAAAAATTGTCCCCAAACAGCACATGATGCAAAGAAAAAAGAGGCGCACCAAGGTGGCTGTTTGACTAAGCTAAGCGACACAAGTGGCCGACACAAACACCTGGCCCATCTAGGAGGGGCACTGCAGTGTCAATCAAGACAGGATGGCACATCAAAAAATTGTCCCCAAACAGCACATGATGCAAAGAAAAAAAGATGCGCACCAAGGTGGCTGTGTGACTAAGCTAAGCGACACAAGTGGCCGACACAAACACCTGGCCCAAACAGCACATGATGCAAAGAAAAAAAGAGGCGCACCAAGGTCGCTGTGTGACTAAGCTAAGCGACACAAGTGGCCGACACAAACACCTGGCCCATCTCGGAGTGGCACTGCAGTGTCAATCAAGACAGGATGGCACTTCCAAAAAATTGTCCCCAAACAGCACATGATGCAAAGAAAAATGAAAGAAAAAAGAGGTGCAAGATGGAATTGTCCTTGGGCCCTCCCACCCACCCTTATGTTGTATAAACAGGACATGCACACTTTAGCGAACCCATCATTTCAGCGACAGGGTCTGCCACACGACTGTGACTGAAATGACTGGTTGGTTTGGGCCCCCACCAAAAAAGAAGCAATCAATCTCTCCTTGCACAAACTGGCTCTACAGAGGCAAGATGTCCACCTCATCATCATCCTCCGATTCCTCACCCCTTTCACTGTGTACATCCCCCTCCTCACAGATTATTAATTCGTCCCCACTGGAATCCACCATCTCATGTCCCCGTGTACTTTCTGGAGGCAATTGCTGCTGGTGAATGTCTCCACGGAGGAATTGATTATAATTAATTTTGATGAACATCATCTTCTCCACATTTTCTGGAAGTAACCTCGTACGCCGATTGCTGACAAGGTGAGCGGCTGCACTAAACACTCTTTCGGAGTACACACTGGAGTGAGAGCAACTTAGGTAGAATAAAGCCAGTTTGTGCAAGGGCCTCAAAATTGCCTCTTTTTCCTGCCAGTATACGTACGGACTGTCTGACGTGCCTACTTGGATGCGGTCACTCATATAATCCTCCACCATTCTTTCCATGGTGAGAGAATCATATGCAGTGACAGTAGACGACATGTCAGTAATCATTGGCAGGTCCTTCAGTCCGGACCAGATGTCAGCACTCGCTCCAGACTGCCCTGCATCACCGCCAGCGGGTGGGCTCGGAATTCTTAGCCTTTTCCTCGCACCCTCAGTTGCAGGAGAATGTGAAGGAGGAGATGTTGACGGGTCACGTTCCGCTTGACTTGACAATTTTTTCACCAGCAGGTCTTTGAACCTCTACAGACTTGTGTCTGCCGGAAAGAGAGATACAACGTAGGTTTTAAATCTAGGATCGAGCACAGTGGCCAAAATGTAGTGCTCTGATTTGAACAGATTGACCACCCGTGAATCCTGGTTAAGCGAATTAAGGGCTCCATCCACAAGTCCCACATGCCTAGCGGAATCGCTCCGTTTTAGCTCCTCCTTCAATGTCTCCAGCTTCTTCTGCAAAAGCCTGATGAGGGGAATGACCTGACTCAGGCTGGCAGTGTCTGAACTGACTTCACGTGTGGCAAGTTCAAAGGGTTGCAGAACCTTGCACAACGTTGAAATCATTCTCCACTGCACTTGAGTCAGGTGCATTCCCCCTCCTTTGCCTATATCGTGGGCAGATGTATAGGCTTGAATGGCCTTTTGCTGCTCCTCCATCCTCTGAAGCATATAGAGGGTTGAATTCCACCTCGTTACCACCTCTTGCTTCAGATGATGGCAGGGCAGGTTCAGGAATGTTTGGTGGTGCTCCAGTCTTCTGTACGCGGTGCCTGAATGCCGAAAGTGGCCCGCAATTGTTCGGGCCACCGACAGCATCTCTTGCACGCCCCTGTCATTTTTTAAATAATTCTGCACCACCAAATTCAATGTATGTGCAAAACATGGGACGTGCTGGAATTTGCCCAGATGTAATGCACGCACAATATTGCTGGCGTTGTCCGATGTCACAAATCCCCAGGAGAGTCCAATTGGGGTAAGCCATTCTGCGATGATCTTCCTCAGTTCCCGTAAGAGGTTGTCAGCTGTGTGCCTCTTATGGAAAGCGGTGATACAAAGCGTAGCCTGCCTAGGAACGACTTGGCATTTGCAAGATGCTGCTACTGGTGCCGCCGCTGCTGTTCTTGCTGCGGGAGGCAATACATCTACCCAGTGGGCTGTCACAGTCATATAGTCCTGAGTCTGCCCTGCTCCACTTGTCCACATGTCCATGGTTTAGTGGACATTGGGTACAACTGCATTTTTTAGGACACTGGTGAGTCTTTTTCTGAGGTCTGTGTACATTTTCGGTATCACCTGCCTAGAGAAATGGAACCTAGATGGTATTTGGTACCGTGGACACAGTACCTCAATCAAGTCTATAGTTGCCTCTCAATTAACGATGGATACCGGAACCACGTTTCTCACCGCCCAGGCTGCCAAGGCCTGAGTTATCTGCTTTGCAGCAGGATGACTGCTGTGATATTTCATCTTCCTCGCAAAGGACTGTTGGACAGTCAATTGCTTACTGGAAGTAGTACAAGTGGTCTTCCGACTTCCCCTCTTGGATGACGATCGACTCCCAGCAGCAACAAAAGCAGCGCCAGCAGCAGTAGGCGTTACACTCAAGGATGCATCGGAGGAATCCCAGGCAGGAGAGGACTCGTCAGACTTGACAGTGACATGGCCTGCAGGACTATTGGCGTTCCTGGGTAAGGTGGAAATTGACACTGAGGGAGTTGGTGGTGTGGTTTGCAGGAGCTTGGTTACAAGAGGAAGGGATTTAGTGGTCAGTGGACTGCTTCCGCTGTCACCCAAAGTTTTTGAACTTGTCACTGACTTATGATGAATGCGCTGCAGGTGACGTATAAGGGAGGATGTTCCGAGGTAGTTAACGTCCTTACCCCTACTTATTACAGCTTGACAAAGGCAACACACGGCTTGACACCTGTTGTCCGCATTTGTGTTGAAATAATTCCACACCGACGAGCTGATTTTTTTTGTATTTTGACCAGGCATGTCAATGGCCATATTCCTCCCACGGACAACAGGTGTCTCCCCGGGTGCCTGACTTAAACAAACCACCTCACCATCAGAATCCTCCTTGTCAATTTCCTCCCCAGCACCAGCAACAACCATATCCTCATCCTGGTGTACTTCAATAGTGACATCTTCAATTTCACTATCAGGAACTGGACTCCGGGTGCTCCTTCCAGCACTTGCAGGGGGCGTGCAAATGGTGGAAAGCGCAAGCTCTTCCCGTCCAGTGTTGGGAAGGTCAGGCATTGCAACCGACACAATTGGACTCTCCTTGAGGATTTGTGATTTAGAAGAACGCACAGTTCTTTGCTGTGCTTTTGCCAGCTTAAGTCTTTTCTTTTTTCAAGCGAGAGGATGAGTGCTTCCATCCTCATGTGAAGCTGAACCGCTAGCCATGAACATAGGCCAGGGCCTCAGCCGTTCCTTGCCACTCCGTGTCGTAAATGGCATATTGGCAAGTTTACGCTTCTCCGCAGACGCTTTTAATTTTGATTATTGGGTCATTTTACTGAACTTTTGTGTTTTGGATTTTACATGCTCTCTACTATGACATTGGGCATCGGCCTTGGCAGACGACGTTGATGGCATTTAATCGTCTCGGCCATGACTAGTGGCAGCAGCTTCAGCACGAGGTGGAAGTGGATCTTGATCTTTCCCTATTTTAACCTCCACATTTTTGTTCTCCATTTTTTAATGTGTGGAATTATATGCCAGTATCAATAGCAATGGCCTACTACTATATTTACTGCGCACAACTGAAATGCACCACAGTTATGGATGGATAGTATACTTGACGACACAGAGGTAGGTACAGCAGTGGCCTACCGTACTGCTATATATAGTATACTGGTGGACACTGTCAGCAAACTGCAAAACTAAAATGCACCACAGGTATAGAATGTAGATGGATAGTATACTTAATGGATGACGACACAGAGGTAGGTACAGCAGTGGCCTACCGTACTGCTATATATAGTATACTGGTGGACACTGTGTCAGCAAACTGCAAAACTAAAATGCACCACAGGTATAGAATGTAGATGGATAGTATACTTAATGGATGACGACACAGAGGTAGGTACAGCAGTGGCCTACCGTACTGCTATATATAGTATACTGGTGGACACTGTGTCAGCAAACTGCAAAACTAAAATGCACCACAGGTATAGAATGTAGATGGATATATACTTAATGGATGACGACACAGAGGTAGGTACAGCAGTGGCCTACCGTACTGCTATATATAGTATACTGGTGGACACTGTCAGCAAACTGCAAAACTAAAATGCACCACAGGTATAGAATGTAGATGGATAGTATACTTAATGGATGACGACACAGAGGTAGGTACAGCAGTGCACTCTGCACTGTACTCCTCCTATATAATATTAATTATACTGGTGGTCCCCAGTCCCCACAATAAAGCAGCACACTGAGCACAGATATGGAGTGTTTTTCAGGCAGACAACGTATACTGGTGGTCACTGTCAGCAAAACTCTGCACTGTACTCCTGCTATAGCTGCTCCCCAGTCCCCACAATTAAGCAGTGTGAGCACTCAGCACAGATATATTATGCAGCACACTGAGCACAGATATGGTAGGTATATGGAGCATTTTTTTCAGGCAGAGAACGGATAAAAACTGGTGGTCACTTATCAGCAAAACTCTGCACTGTACTCCTCCTAACAGCTGCTCCCCAGTCCTCCCCACAATTAAGCAATAAACCAATCAACTTCAACAATAAACGGAGAGGACGCCAGCCACGTCCTCTCCCTATCATCTCCAATGCACGAGTGAAAATGGCGGCGACGCGCGGCTGCTTATATAGAATCCGAATCTCGCGAGAATCCGACAGCGGGATGATGACGTTCGGGCGCGCTCGGGTTAGCCGAGCAAGGCGGGACAGTTTGAACCTGCCTCGGACCCGTGTAAAAAGGATGAAGTTCGGGGGGGTTCGGTTTCCGAGAAACCGAACCCGCTCATCTCTAGTTTTAAGTATGGTGATATCCCTTTTTACTAATAGATCACCTAGGTTTCGGCCACGTGTATAGCAAGGAAGAAGCCTAGTGCCTGTGAGGGCTGGTAAGTTTTTATCCGTGTTAATAATAGGCCAAAATTTCTTAGCGTATTGTTTTGTAAACTTACTTTTAGTATTGAATCTATTAACCCATGGTAAAAACTGCTGGCTGTTAACTTGTGTTCCACTTGTATGTAATGTGTCGTGTCTAGGGATACTGAGCACTTTGTCTCTCGTTCTCTCCAATAATCTGCGTGGGTATCCCCTTTTCTGGAATTTATCTACCATCTCTTCCATGTCCTGTATAGTTTGTAAGTTATCACTGGTGATTCTCCTTACTCTTAACATCTGAGAATAAGGTAGCCCATCACGTAGAGGTTGAGGATGAAAGCTATCATGCATTAGAATGGTGTTTCTGTCTGTTTCTTTAATGTGTATAGTTGTATTAATACCCTCAACTGTCAATGTGATGTTGACGTCAAGGAAATGGACTGTAGTAGGGGAAATAGTGTAGGTCAGTTGTACTGCATGTCCAGTCGCATTGTGGTTAATTATTAAATCTTTCAATTGCGACTCTGTGCCTGTCCAAAAGATCAGGAGGTCATCTATGTACCGCAAATATAACCTGAGATGTCTACAATTGAGGAACATTTATTTTTCTACCATAATCATGCAGGCGTTGGCGTACGATGGGGCCACATTGGACCCCATCGCACAACCCGCCAACTGTAGGTAGAATTTAGAATCATACACAAAGTAATTTTTGGTTAACACCAAATTAAGTAATTCTAAAAAGAATTCTACTGGTGGGCCTTTATAATCTTTGTTGTTGGTTAGTAACGCCTCAACAGCCTGCAGACCCTCATTGTGAGGTATACAGGTATACAGGCTGTTGACGTCAGCACTGCACAGCAGCATACCTGCAGGCGGTGGACCAAAATTCTCCATTTTTAACAAAAGCGATGTCGTATCTTTAAGATATGACTCGGCTTGTTGAATACAAGGGTTAAGTAATGAGTCTAAATACATCGCTATTGGTTGAAATAAAGAGCAAGAAACAGACAGTTGAGAAGATCCGCAACAAGAAAAGAACCCTTTGTTACTATAAATATATAGTTGAAGAATAGAAAAATATTTAAAAGGGGCTATGAACCAGATACCTATATTTGCTGTGGAAATCCGTCACAGGCAGAGGTTGGTGTTGCTCCCCAGAGTCAGAAAGTCAAAATAGAAATAGAAAGAAAAGAAGACTCTATTTTGGGGGCACTCTTAGAAATCCAAGACAGGGATATTTTAAATAGTGGGTGGATTACCAGCGCTGGCTGATCAAAATTATAAATAGTAAAAAACAATCTATATCCCAAAAAGGCTTATATTTAAAAAATCATATTTATTTTACATATATATCCAAAATGAAAATAAAAATAAAAATAAAAATAATAACAGTAAAAAGATATTAATGAAAATAGATAAAACACTCAATGAATTATACCACAATATCTTATTGCTTATGAATCCACATTTGGCTGTGATCGTACTCAGGGGGACTAGAACCACTTGGAAATGTCCGTCACTAATCGGTTATTTGCATAAATCCGATAATTTAGCAGATGTGAGGTATTTACCAGTGTTCTGAGAGCAGGTATTGTCCACCTGATGTATAGCTGGATCAATAGGTCCTCCTTGGCATGGAGGATTGGGTCCAGAAGGTGGATTCTGCTGTTTGAAGATGTCCCAAGTGATGTACACCAGAGTATCCGTGTAGCCAGAGGAGATGGTGGTATTGAGTGTCCGGATAAAAGTGAAGCTCAACGCGTTTCGCTGGTTTAGATATTCCAGCTTCCTCAGGAGCAAGTAAGATAGTGGCTGTGGTAAAGCCTTTTTATACCGGATATGAGTGATTAATTGATTACACATGAGTGCATGACATAAGATCATATATAAGCCTTTTGGAAAATTCATATATCACTATACAGATTAGAGAATCCACTGGTCCCATATACCTTTTATCATAAAAAAACATAAAAACGATCATCTATTATATAGTTATATAGTTTAAAAAAAACGCATATACATCCCGATCATGTGACAACTTGTATCACGTGATCGGTGTTTTATCCAATGGAGATGTGTATTCCGATCATGTGGTATGACACGTGGCCATAATGGAGTCAGTTGCTAGGCAACTAGTCCGGAGAGGTTTACGATTAAGTTCATGACGTATGAAGTCACGTAGCGTCCCGATCACGTGACCCTTTATGTCACATGATCGGGATGTCAATGGGAGGGTATGGTTCAGTCGTGTCTATACGGCAGAATTGGTTGCTAAGTAACACGTCTCTGATACAGAGAGCGTCCGCATTCTGTACAGTATTATGACAGGAAGATCCTGTAGGCAGATTCGTGTCTTAATGTTCGGCTACTTCCTATCAACATGAAAGTTATTCAATCGTACAGTTTATCGGCCTCCTAATCAAATACAATTGATGTTTCATATATTTTCCCACAATAGTGTCAATTGGTCCCATATGTATAGGTACCATAGACAATTAAACAGATACATATCTTAATAGTATAATTACTAATCACATAAAGTCCGGAGGGTTTATTCAAATCATTATATATAATCCATAATCATATGAAATGCATTATTGACAACAAATTAAAAATAGATAATATCAAAATTATTATGACATGCAAAATTATGTAATTACCCGATATGTGACGATTTTAGTCACGTGATCTAAATGTTCCTCCAAATAGAGAGATTTTATAAGTATCTATATGGAGAGAGATTATTTGAGAGTTGCAGTTATAATAGTAACAACTTGTCTATCCATATAAGAGACTATTTATAGAAGAGAGACAGAGAATTAGAGAATTAATGAATTAATGAATTAAATATAGTTGACCTATATTTAAATTTAATTCTTGGAAAAAATTCAGGATCTTAAAACATTCCTCCAAGATTAGAATAAGTGATGATAAGAGAGGCATATAATTTATTTATTTCTTATGATATTCTTATACAAATAAAGAAGGAGGGGGAAGGGGAGGAAGAAAGTGGAAGTGAGGGGGGGAAAAGAGAGAAAGTCATGTCCAAAGCAAGGGAACTAGAAGAAGTGTATATAATTAGATAACAGAGTTCAATTCCATGGTTTCATTCAGACCAACAGGGTGCAAGGAATTAAATTTCAGCATCCAATATACTTCACGACTACAGAGTTTTTTGAATCTGTCACCTCCCCTAGAGGTTGGAGTGATCTGTTCAAGGCATGTGACTGATAGACAGGAAGGGTTGGACATATGTTTTGTGAAATAGTGTCTTGAAACGCTATGCGTTTGACATTTATTTATAATATTTCTTCTGTGTTCCATAAAGCGAACCCGTAATTTTCTAGTTGTGCGTCCTATATAGTTGAGTCCACAACTACAGGTTAACAAATAGATAGCGTAGTTAGTCTCACAATTCATAAAAGTTCTAAATTCATATGTCTCATTAAAAGATGGAATATTAATTGAGACGGTCTTACGTTGTATATGAGAGCACATCGTACATCTTGTCAAGCCGCATTTATGAAAACCTAGTGGTTTTGTACTGAGCCATTCTGTACCCTTCTGGATCTTAGATTCCCTAATACTTTTTAGATGACTGGGAGCCAGAATGGTCTTTAATGACCTATTTTTCCTATAAGTGATTGTGGTCGGGGGGGTAGGATAGTACTGAGTATATTGTCTTGTTTTAATATTTTATAGTTTCGTGTCACTATTGATCTTATTTCTTGAGCACATCTATTGTATTTACAAATAAAAGAAATATCCCGATTATTCTGTTTTTCTATTTTATGTTTGGATTGTTTAGAATGAAGAAGTTGTTGTCTGTCCATATTGTAGACCTCCATGTAGGCCTTTTGTAATAGTGTCTCAGGATAATCTCTAGTCCTGAAAGAATCTATCAGTTCTCCAGCCTGAACAGCAAATGTATCCGCATTAGAGCAGTTACGGCGTAACCTCATAAGTTGACCTTTAGGAATATTAGTTTTCCAGGGTTTGTAATGTGAACTTTTATAATGAAGGTACGAGTGCGTATTGACTGATTTGATATAATTGGATGTGACAATTTTGTTATTAATTATATCTAGTGTCAAATCAAGGAAGTTCACATGGGTCTTATTAAACGTGAAAGTGAAGGATAAATTAAAAGGGTTGGTGTTAAGAGTGGAAACAAACTGATTGGCAGACAACTGATCCCCATCCCAAATAATAAAAAGGTCATCAATATAACGGCCATAGAGGACCAGGTGCGCCTCCCATGGGCCATTCCAGATGTACTGTTCTTCAAGGTCGCCCATGTATAAATTTGCATAACTGGGGGCGAACCTGGTCCCCATGGCCGTTCCCATCACCTGTAAATAATAACGATCTAAAAACGTGAAATAATTATGTGTAAGGATAAAATTAATACATTGTAAAACAAAAGATCTGTGATCCACACTGAGATCACTATCTTGGTCTAGACGTCTGGAAATACTGTCACAACCCTTTGTATGTGGTATGTGAGTGTATAGTGATTTGACGTCAAGTGTCAAAAAAGCAAAAGAATCTTTCCATTGTAGGTCTTGTATTTTAGTTAAAAAATCGGTTGTGTCTTTAAGATGTGATCTCAGTGTGGAAACCCGTGGTTGGAGGAAGGTGTCAACGTAATAAGACAAATTAGATGTGAGGGAATCAATACCCGAAACAATAGGTCTACCAGGGGGTGAAGTGAGGGATTTGTGAATTTTTGGTAAAAAATAAAAAGTGGGAGTGACTGGGTGATAAGGTAATAAGAACCGGTGTTCTTCCTTGGACAAAATCTTTGATTCTAATGCAGGATCAAGAAGTTTTTTTAATTCTAATAAAAAAATGGATGTGGGGTTATTGTCGAGACTTTTATAGAAATTTTTATCTTCCAATTGATTTAGAGCCTCCTTGACATAATCCACACGATCCATAATGACAAGGCCGCCACCCTTGTCCGCCTCCTTAAAAATTAAAGAGGTATCCTTAGTTAATGTATGAAGTGCCCTCTTTTCCTGTCTAGTTAGATTTGAAGGTGTTTGTAATTTATTATGATTATATTCCACCATTTCCTTAAAGTCATCTAACGTGATTCTATAAAATGCCTCTATACTACTACTCTTGGCTGATATAGGAAAGAATTCGGACTTACATTTAAAAGAACCGGCTTCTCTCTTTATATCAAATATTTTTTCTGTTTTTAATGGTAGAGTATTACTTTCTTCCCATAATTGTTCCAACATTGATAACATAATATCATCCGTACTATTCAAAATAATGGGTATGGACTCATCTTTTTGTGTATTTAAACTCTTCTTGGCAAAATACCTCTTACGGCATAGTGTGCGTACAAATCTATTAAGATCAACGTATAGTTCAAAAAGGTTAGGGTCATTAGTAGGAGAAAATTTTAAACCTTTCTCCAGTAATGATAATTCTGAACTGGTAAGAGTTTTGCTAGAAAGGTTAAATACATTGGATTTTTTAGTTTTTTTAGTTTTATCTGGTGAGGTTCTTGAAACAGATGTTAGAACCTTCTTGGATTTTTTCTTTCGGTTTCTACCTCCTCTGACTCCTCTATACTGGAATCTCTTCTTCTTTTGGGGGTTTCCCGTTGATTCCTGAAATTTGATCGCCACTGGGATGTCTTGGGGCGTGCCCCTAAAAAATCACCCCTCTTTTCCTGATCTACTACATCATTGGGGTGTGGTCTATTTTCTCTATTTTCTCTATTTGATTGGTATCTGTCTTTTCTGCTTGGATACTGGGAAGAGGGTGAATGAAAGGTTTTATCTTCATATTCAGTTAAAACTTCATATCTATTTGGATGAATGTAATTCCTATAATTGGTTTTCTGTACTACATTTCTATTATATTTGGGATAATCTCTACGAGGGGATTCAAAATTATCTCTCCTTAGATTGGGGTCACGCTCTCTCTTCTCTCGTTGTCTAAAAGTACGGACTGCATTATTCTCATAATCTGCCATATCTCGTTTCATTTTTTTCTGTTTCATGCTCATAATATTTTGTTCATATTTTACTACTTTGTCATTAATGACTTTATCCTTAGTGTTAAACTCTTCATCCTTGTCATACACCTCCATATGTTTCTTTAATACGTCAATTTCTTTTTCTATAGAGTCAACCCTGGACACTCTATATCTGACAACCAATTTCATTAATGCAATAGAGCATTCATCTAAGAGTTGGTCCCATTGTTTCTGGTACTCTTCACTCTCTTGAAAAATAGATGGTTTATGTAACCTGAGACCTCGTGGTATTATTTTTTTATTTATATATTGTTGTAGATTGGTACTGTCCAACCAATTTCTGGACTCGGCTTTTAATAAATTCTCTAATTTAAAAAAATCTTTATGCATATCAGGTTTGTCAGAAAGAGGGTTATCCAAGGTTGATTTATCAATGTGGGACCAGTAGGATTCTCTCCTATTCATACGTTCGTTAAAATTCATAAAACAGCTCATGATTGCTGCACCCGTATACCAAAAATACAAATATTAAGAGAAAGGGGGAGGGGTGGGTGCGCTATCAATAGCAGCTGGTAGGGGGATGGTAAGTCCCCTAGAAATGCAAACAGCAGAACGAAAAAAGGGGGTGGATTACCAGCGCTGGCTGATCAAAATTATAAATAGTAAAAAACAATCTATATCCCAAAAAGGCTTATATTTAAAAAATCATATTTATTTTACATATATATCCAAAATGAAAATAAAAATAAAAATAAAAATAATAACAGTAAAAAGATATTAATGAAAATAGATAAAACACTCAATGAATTATACCACAATATCTTATTGCTTATGAATCCACATTTGGCTGTGATCGTACTCAGGGGGACTAGAACCACTTGGAAATGTCCGTCACTAATCGGTTATTTGCATAAATCCGATAATTTAGCAGATGTGAGGTATTTACCAGTGTTCTGAGAGCAGGTATTGTCCACCTGATGTATAGCTGGATCAATAGGTCCTCCTTGGCATGGAGGATTGGGTCCAGAAGGTGGATTCTGCTGTTTGAAGATGTCCCAAGTGATGTACACCAGAGTATCCGTGTAGCCAGAGGAGATGGTGGTATTGAGTGTCCGGATAAAAGTGAAGCTCAACGCGTTTCGCTGGTTTAGATATTCCAGCTTCCTCAGGAGCAAGTAAGATAGTGGCTGTGGTAAAGCCTTTTTATACCGGATATGAGTGATTAATTGATTACACATGAGTGCATGACATAAGATCATATATAAGCCTTTTGGAAAATTCATATATCACTATACAGATTAGAGAATCCACTGGTCCCATATACCTTTTATCATAAAAAAACATAAAAACGATCATCTATTATATAGTTATATAGTTTAAAAAAAACGCATATACATCCCGATCATGTGACAACTTGTATCACGTGATCGGTGTTTTATCCAATGGAGATGTGTATTCCGATCATGTGGTATGACACGTGGCCATAATGGAGTCAGTTGCTAGGCAACTAGTCCGGAGAGGTTTACGATTAAGTTCATGACGTATGAAGTCACGTAGCGTCCCGATCACGTGACCCTTTATGTCACATGATCGGGATGTCAATGGGAGGGTATGGTTCAGTCGTGTCTATACGGCAGAATTGGTTGCTAAGTAACACGTCTCTGATACAGAGAGCGTCCGCATTCTGTACAGTATTATGACAGGAAGATCCTGTAGGCAGATTCGTGTCTTAATGTTCGGCTACTTCCTATCAACATGAAAGTTATTCAATCGTACAGTTTATCGGCCTCCTAATCAAATACAATTGATGTTTCATATATTTTCCCACAATAGTGTCAATTGGTCCCATATGTATAGGTACCATAGACAATTAAACAGATACATATCTTAATAGTATAATTACTAATCACATAAAGTCCGGAGGGTTTATTCAAATCATTATATATAATCCATAATCATATGAAATGCATTATTGACAACAAATTAAAAATAGATAATATCAAAATTATTATGACATGCAAAATTATGTAATTACCCGATATGTGACGATTTTAGTCACGTGATCTAAATGTTCCTCCAAATAGAGAGATTTTATAAGTATCTATATGGAGAGAGATTATTTGAGAGTTGCAGTTATAATAGTAACAACTTGTCTATCCATATAAGAGACTATTTATAGAAGAGAGACAGAGAATTAGAGAATTAATGAATTAATGAATTAAATATAGTTGACCTATATTTAAATTTAATTCTTGGAAAAAATTCAGGATCTTAAAACATTCCTCCAAGATTAGAATAAGTGATGATAAGAGAGGCATATAATTTATTTATTTCTTATGATATTCTTATACAAATAAAGAAGGAGGGGGAAGGGGAGGAAGAAAGTGGAAGTGAGGGGGGGAAAAGAGAGAAAGTCATGTCCAAAGCAAGGGAACTAGAAGAAGTGTATATAATTAGATAACAGAGTTCAATTCCATGGTTTCATTCAGACCAACAGGGTGCAAGGAATTAAATTTCAGCATCCAATATACTTCACGACTACAGAAAAGAAAAAATCCAAGAAGGTTCTAACATCTGTTTCAAGAACCTCACCAGATAAAACTAAAAAAACTAAAAAATCCAATGTATTTAACCTTTCTAGCAAAACTCTTACCAGTTCAGAATTATCATTACTGGAGAAAGGTTTAAAATTTTCTCCTACTAATGACCCTAACCTTTTTGAACTATACGTTGATCTTAATAGATTTGTACGCACACTATGCCGTAAGAGGTATTTTGCCAAGAAGAGTTTAAATACACAAAAAGATGAGTCCATACCCATTATTTTGAATAGTACGGATGATATTATGTTATCAATGTTGGAACAATTATGGGAAGAAAGTAATACTCTACCATTAAAAACAGAAAAAATATTTGATATAAAGAGAGAAGCCGGTTCTTTTAAATGTAAGTCCGAATTCTTTCCTATATCAGCCAAGAGTAGTAGTATAGAGGCATTTTATAGAATCACGTTAGATGACTTTAAGGAAATGGTGGAATATAATCATAATAAATTACAAACACCTTCAAATCTAACTAGACAGGAAAAGAGGGCACTTCATACATTAACTAAGGATACCTCTTTAATTTTTAAGGAGGCGGACAAGGGTGGCGGCCTTGTCATTATGGATCGTGTGGATTATGTCAAGGAGGCTCTAAATCAATTGGAAGATAAAAATTTCTATAAAAGTCTCGACAATAACCCCACATCCATTTTTTTATTAGAATTAAAAAAACTTCTTGATCCTGCATTAGAATCAAAGATTTTGTCCAAGGAAGAACACCGGTTCTTATTACCTTATCACCCAGTCACTCCCACTTTTTATTTTTTACCAAAAATTCACAAATCCCTCACTTCACCCCCTGGTAGACCTATTGTTTCGGGTATTGATTCCCTCACATCTAATTTGTCTTATTACGTTGACACCTTCCTCCAACCACGGGTTTCCACACTGAGATCACATCTTAAAGACACAACCGATTTTTTAACTAAAATACAAGACCTACAATGGAAAGATTCTTTTGCTTTTTTGACACTTGACGTCAAATCACTATACACTCACATACCACATACAAAGGGTTGTGACAGTATTTCCAGACGTCTAGACCAAGATAGTGATCTCAGTGTGGATCACAGATCTTTTCTTTTACAATGTATTAATTTTATCCTTACACATAATTATTTCACGTTTTTAGATCGTTATTATTTACAGGTGATGGGAACGGCCATGGGGACCAGGTTCGCCCCCAGTTATGCAAATTTATACATGGGCGACCTTGAAGAACAGTACATCTGGAATGGCCCATGGGAGGCGCACCTGGTCCTCTATGGCCGTTATATTGATGACCTTTTTATTATTTGGGATGGGGATCAGTTGTCTGCCAATCAGTTTGTTTCCACTCTTAACACCAACCCTTTTAATTTATCCTTCACTTTCACGTTTAATAAGACCCATGTGAACTTCCTTGATTTGACACTAGATATAATTAATAACAAAATTGTCACATCCAATTATATCAAATCAGTCAATACGCACTCGTACCTTCATTATAAAAGTTCACATTACAAACCCTGGAAAACTAATATTCCTAAAGGTCAACTTATGAGGTTACGCCGTAACTGCTCTAATGCAGATACATTTGCTGTTCAGGCTGGAGAACTGATAGATTCTTTCAGGACTAGAGATTATCCTGAGACACTATTACAAAAGGCCTACATGGAGGTCTACAATATGGACAGACAACAACTTCTTCATTCTAAACAATCCAAACATAAAATAGAAAAACAGAATAATCGGGATATTTCTTTTATTTGTAAATACAATAGATGTGCTCAAGAAATAAGATCAATAGTGACACGAAACTATAAAATATTAAAACAAGACAATATACTCAGTACTATCCTACCCCCCCGACCACAAATCACTTATAGGAAAAATAGGTCATTAAAGACCATTCTGGCTCCCAGTCATCTAAAAAGTATTAGGGAATCTAAGATCCAGAAGGGTACAGAATGGCTCAGTACAAAACCACTAGGTTTTCATAAATGCGGCTTGACAAGATGTACGATGTGCTCTCATATACAACGTAAGACCGTCTCAATTAATATTCCATCTTTTAATGAGACATATGAATTTAGAACTTTTATGAATTGTGAGACTACCTACGCTATCTATTTGTTAACCTGTAGTTGTGGACTCAACTATATAGGACGCACAACTAGAAAATTACGGGTTCGCTTTATGGAACACAGAAGAAATATTATAAATAAATGTCAAACGCATAGCGTTTCAAGACACTATTTCACAAAACATATGTCCAACCCTTCCTGTCTATCAGTCACATGCCTTGAACAGATCACTCCAACCTCTAGGGGAGGTGACAGATTCAAAAAACTCTGTAGTCGTGAAGTATATTGGATGCTGAAATTTAATTCCTTGCACCCTGTTGGTCTGAATGAAACCATGGAATTGAACTCTGTTATCTAATTATATACACTTCTTCTAGTTCCCTTGCTTTGGACATGACTTTCTCTCTTTTCCCCCCCTCACTTCCACTTTCTTCCTCCCCTTCCCCCTCCTTCTTTATTTGTATAAGAATATCATAAGAAATAAATAAATTATATGCCTCTCTTATCATCACTTATTCTAATCTTGGAGGAATGTTTTAAGATCCTGAATTTTTTCCAAGAATTAAATTTAAATATAGGTCAACTATATTTAATTCATTAATTCATTAATTCTCTAATTCTCTGTCTCTCTTCTATAAATAGTCTCTTATATGGATAGACAAGTTGTTACTATTATAACTGCAACTCTCAAATAATCTCTCTCCATATAGATACTTATAAAATCTCTCTATTTGGAGGAACATTTAGATCACGTGACTAAAATCGTCACATATCGGGTAATTACATAATTTTGCATGTCATAATAATTTTGATATTATCTATTTTTAATTTGTTGTCAATAATGCATTTCATATGATTATGGATTATATATAATGATTTGAATAAACCCTCCGGACTTTATGTGATTAGTAATTATACTATTAAGATATGTATCTGTTTAATTGTCTATGGTACCTATACATATGGGACCAATTGACACTATTGTGGGAAAATATATGAAACATCAATTGTATTTGATTAGGAGGCCGATAAACTGTACGATTGAATAACTTTCATGTTGATAGGAAGTAGCCGAACATTAAGACACGAATCTGCCTACAGGATCTTCCTGTCATAATACTGTACAGAATGCGGACGCTCTCTGTATCAGAGACGTGTTACTTAGCAACCAATTCTGCCGTATAGACACGACTGAACCATACCCTCCCATTGACATCCCGATCATGTGACATAAAGGGTCACGTGATCGGGACGCTACGTGACTTCATACGTCATGAACTTAATCGTAAACCTCTCCGGACTAGTTGCCTAGCAACTGACTCCATTATGGCCACGTGTCATACCACATGATCGGAATACACATCTCCATTGGATAAAACACCGATCACGTGATACAAGTTGTCACATGATCGGGATGTATATGCGGTTTTTTTAAACTATATAACTATATAATAGATGATCGTTTTTATATATTTTTATGATAAAAGGTATATGGGACCAGTGGATTCTCTAATCTGTATAGTGATATATGAATTTTCCAAAAGGCTTATATATGATCTTATGTCATGCACTCATGTGTAATCAATTAATCACTCATATCCGGTATAAAAAGGCTTTACCACAGCCACTATCTTACTTGCTCCTGAGGAAGCTGGAATATCTAAACCAGCGAAACGCGTTGAGCTTCACTTTTATCCGGACACTCAATACCACCATCTCCTCTGGCTACACGGATACTCTGGTGTACATCACTTGGGACATCTTCAAACAGCAGAATCCACCTTCTGGACCCAATCCTCCATGCCAAGGAGGACCTATTGATCCAGCTATACATCAGGTGGACAATACCTGCTCTCAGAACACTGGTAAATACCTCACATCTGCTAAATTATCGGATTTATGCAAATAACCGATTAGTGACGGACATTTCCAAGTGGTTCTAGTCCCCCTGAGTACGATCACAGCCAAATGTGGATTCATAAGCAATAAGATATTGTGGTATAATTCATTGAGTGTTTTATCTATTTTCATTAATATCTTTTTACTGTTATTATTTTTATTTTTATTTTCATTTTGGATATATATGTAAAATAAATATGATTTTTTAAATATAAGCCTTTTTGGGATATAGATTGTTTTTTACTATTTATAATTTTGATCAGCCAGCGCTGGTAATCCACCCCCTTTTTTCGTTCTGCTGTTTGCATTTCTAGGGGACTTACCATCCCCCTACCAGCTGCTATTGATAGCGCACCCACCCCTCCCCCTTTCTCTTAATATTTTAAATAGTGTTGATTAATTGCTGTACATATGATAATAACAACAACCTTGTTGTTATAATAATAGATATCTGGTATGTTTCACGTTTTTCGTTACCTTTTGGTTTGCTTTATTTTGAATCCTAATAACAATGAGGTTTAAAAAAAAAATTCTATGTATGTTTTCTACGGGGTTAATCTTGATGATTCTTTGCTACAGGTGTAAACTGTTAAGCTTTTGGTGAACAAGCCGTGAGGATTAAACATACATATGTATCTCCTCCCCCCGCAATTTGTATTGGATAAAATCAACGCCAATCAATCTATTTTGTATGTGATAGGAGGAACTAGTCAATATAGTGATTGTCATCACGCTCCACAACAGATGTCAGACGGTGCAGTGATGTGAACAAGCCCTACGGGTGAAACGCGTCATCAATCACGGCAATCCCGCCGCAAAGACCTGTCTAACCACTGGCTCAATCGATACCCTCAGCTCCACCCGGGACCGCTCGTCCTATATGCATACACGGTAAACATCTCGGCCAGCTCTCATCCACGATTGCGGTGCAGCGTCCCTGCAATGTCTTCTGACACCAGGGTACTGCAACCGCTCTAACGTGGACAGCAGTACTGCCACTTTCACTTCTTTTCCTACAGACGATACCTGATCTGCCCCTGTACACTCGCTCACCGTCCGCTGTATTGGTCCTGAGACCCTAATTCATGACGGGAAAACGGCTGTTACGGAGTGGTCAGGTCTGCTGTAACTAATGCCTATTCTCTCTTGTTAATACGAGTTCTCACAACAACTCTTTGTAACGGTTTAAAACCTTGGTACTTAGACTCGATACAATTATGTCAATCACCATAGAAACACTGTAACAAGATTACAAGCAGGAACCTAGCTTTATTATGGTGTGATTCACACTAACTGGTTTCGAGTAAGATAGATTTAACACTTTACTGTGATTTAGCAGCTCTTTCAACATAGGTCGATAAGTTGTGCAAGACCTGTGTACTAAGGACCTTATCTTATGCTGCAATGTTATGGTGTGATGTTCTAAGAATTTTCTATACTACCAGGTAAAATAATTATTTATGCAATTTATGCAAATCAATAGACCCAATTAAAGGTATACTAATCAGTAATTACTGTGATCTATTAATATTTTTTCGGTCAACACTCATTCCTGAATCATGGCATAATGTTCTGCAATGTCTTTGATATCAGGACACTGTGAACATCCTAACGGGGAAAGCAGTACGGCTTCTATCTTTCTTCCAATCAGCTAAAACTCAGACCGCTGCTCTCTCATCTACCGGCCGCTGTGTCGACAATCCTGTCCTAACTCATGACGGATAGACAGCAGAAGTAACTGGATATGAGTTGCTGATCTTCTCCCCTAATCCTTATTCATATATTTATATTTTTATTTACTGAAAAGGAATATCATAAAGTCACACAGTGTTTACTTGTAATGTTTAACAATTTCTGGCAAATTGGGTCCAGGTTTTTCCTTTAATTGTCACCACTTTTCGGTATAATTACTAACAAGAGTAAGACAATGAATGTGTAGAACTCGCTATGTAACACTGACAGCAGAGTTGTATTGCCTGTGTATGCTGAGACGCTAATTCCCTGAATATAACCTATTTTAGGTACAGTGCGGGACAAACTCTTATCATATTAATCCTGGGTGCAGCCACAATTTGTGATATTCACAGCAAATTATATGGTAGTGGCAGCCACAATTTGTGATATTCACAGCAAATTATATGGTAGTGGCATACCTACAGGGGGTATTGATTTATTAATAATTAACAATATTGTTTGGTTGATCAACACATAGGAATAGTTGTGTTGTAGTAATAATATTTAGATCAGTGTGTAGCTCTTTATGTTATGTTTGTTATATTGTCATATTTTAATGGATAAATAAAGGTTATGTTTTATGACGACTAGGACAATAATAACCCTGTCTTGGATTTCTAAGAGTGCCCCCAAAATAGAGTCTTCTTTTCTTTCTATTTCTATTATGAAATAAAGAGCCCCTGGCAGAGATGATTGGTCTGCCAGGGGGTCTCACAAGACTCTTATGGATCTTGGGCACTGTATATAAAGCTGGTGCTACTGGAAACTCTACCATCAAAGCCTGCTTCAACTCTGTAGAAATATACCCCTTAGACACCGCTGCATACAATAACTTGTCAAGTATTTGTTTGAATTCAAAAGTAGGGTCCTTGGCTAATAATGCATACGTGCGGGTATCGGCCAACTGCCTATGGCATTCTAAGTCATAGTCCTGTAGGGCTTGTACTACAACAGCACCGCCCTTGTCGGCTGTTCTTATTACTATATCGGTACGTACAGTAGACTTAAAGCTGTGATGGTATGTCGTTCCTCCTCTGTAAGATTATTACGAAGTGGCATGTCTCTCGGTGTTTCTGTGCCCAATTGGTCCATGAGTCTTGTGAAGGTCTTGATTGCAGGACTATTACTGATGGGATCAAATTGTGTCCTTGGTTGAATCTTTCTTAACTTCTCCGGTACATCACTATTGCGTTCCTTTTCAGTAGCCAATTGGAATCCTTAAAGTGTTCCTTCAATCTAAGTGAACGGTTCAGTTTGTAAGTATCAATTTTCCATTGAAAACTGTCAAAGCTTGTGGTCGGTACAAAAGATAAACCCCTTGAGAGGATGGAAGTTTCCTGTGGCGTTAGGGGGGTAGGGGAAAGATTGAAAATGTTTTCTATTTTCTCTTTGGAGGCCTGCCTTTTGTATTGCCTCTCGTTTTGTCGCCCCCTCCGCGTCCTTTTGTTGCTGGACCTTTGATGGCTGCTCGAGTAGTAACCCCTAAAGGGTGTTTCTGAGAGGAAGAAGTAGATGCTTGTGGCTCCATTTCGCTTGCCGAAGTGCTGGTGTCATTGCGAATATGCCTTTCCCTATATGGGCGTCTGGAGCGGAATGTAGATCTATTTCCAGCTGAATTGTTGGTGGAATTCAGCCAGGAGTAAACTTGATGTTTCTGGTAGTCCAGTTGGACCTTTTTATATTTTTCTTTTTTAAACTTTATCAGTTCTTGTTTGTGCTGTTCCACTTGGCTGGTTAATTTAGTAAGCCAGTTTCCTTCTGTGTCCCGTTCCAGTTTTTCTTTGTGAAGATGTTCAAAGGCTTGTATTTTATCTTTGGTTGCATTTAATTCCTTGGTGGATTCCTCAATTACTGCTAGTATTAAGTCCATAGAACATTTGTTCAGTATTGAGATCCACTTACGGCAAAATGGTACCGAGTACCTTCCGATAGTCGGCATATTACGTATCCTGAAGCCTCTTGGAATGAGTTTGTCCCTGTAGTATTCTGATAAAATGATACCGTGATAGTAAAAATCTACTTCTCGCTTTTTTAAATTGAATAGGTCCTGAAATAAGTCCGCGTGAATTTGACTGCTGGTATCCTCTGAGAATTTTGCTGTATATAGGATAGCCTCTGCTTCTGAGTCCGTGTAACTGAATTGCTCTTGTGTGTCTACCTCCATGAGGTTTTGGGTCATCTACATCGGCTCCATTGTGCCTGTCGCCATTTGTGGAGCTCCTCTGCAATGCTAAGTTGCGTAGTTAATAAAAGAACCAAGAATACTGTAACTATGAAGGGTGCTACAAGGTGAATTTCGGCTCATTCAGTGTGCTACAAGGTGAATTTCGGCTCATTCATTGTGCTACAAGGTGAATTTCGGCTCATTCAGTGTGCTACAAGGTGAATTTCGGCTCATTCAGTGTGCTACAAGGTGAATTTCGGCTCATTCAGTGTGCTACAAGGTGAATTTCGGCTCATTCAGTGTGTTACAAGGTGAATTTCTGCTCATTCAGTGTGCTACAAGGTGAATTTTGGCTCATTCAGTGTGCTATAATGTGAATTTCAGCTGATTCAGTGTGCTATAATGTGAAAGGGGCACCAGTACTAGATAGTATAAGGGGTTCTACTACATGGGACACGCCCCCTATTGGGTGACCACGCCCCCTTTTATGGAGCGCGCACCTTCGACGCGCGCATAATTACATCCTTGACTTTTGCAAACCCCCACTTCAAAATTTCCACTTCGACCACTGTATATATATATATATATATATATATATATATATATATACATATATAATTCCAAGAAACGAGATATAACGAGATATAATGAGATATAAATATTTATATATATATATATATCTCAAATAAGGAGATTTATGGTAGACTTACCATTGTTAAATCTCTTTCTGCGAGGTACACTGGATTACACAGGGAATAACATCGAGGTGTAGATATGGATCTTGATCCAAGGCACCAACAGGCTAAAAACTTTGACTGTTCCCAGGATGCACTGCACCGCCTCCTCTATATAACCCCTCCTCTGTGCACAGGAGCTCAGTTTTGTTAACCAGTCCAATGCACTAGCAGGTAAAGAGACGGTAGATGTTAGTCACATAGAACCACGTTCTCACGACAGGAGAAGGGACCAGCGGCTAATGCCATACAAACCCAAAGAAGATAAGTGCGTCAGGGAGGGCGCCCTGTGGAATCCAGTGTACCTCGCAGAAAGAGATTTAACTAAGTCTACCATAAATCTCCTTTTCTGCAATGGGGTACACTGGTATTCCACAGAGAATAACATCAGGGATGTCCTAAAGCAGTTCCACATGGGAGGGGACGCACTGTAGCGGGTACAAGAACCCAGCGTTCAAAGGAGGCATCCTGGAAGGCAGCAGTATCAAAGGCATAGAACCTGATGAACGAGTGCACAGAGGACAACGTAGCTGCCTTGCATAATTGTTCTGTGGACGCGCCACGGTGAGCCGCCCAAGAAGGTCCAACAGACCGAGTAGAATGGGCCTTGATAGCAGCAGGAGCTGGTAGACCAGCCTGCGCATAAGCTTGTGCAATCACCATTCTAATCCATCTGACCAAAGTTTGCTTGTTTGCAGGCCAGCCACGTTTGTGAAAACCAAACAGTACAAAGAGGGAATTAGACCTCCGAATGGAGGCAGTCCTCTCCATATATATACGGAGAGCTCGTACCACATACAAAGACTTTTCTTTGGAAGACAAACCAGGAGAGATAAAGGTCGGAACCACAATATCTTGGTTAAGGTGGAAAAATGACACCACCGTAGGCAGATAACCAGGGCAAGTACGGAAAACTACACGGTCATGATGAAATATCAGGAAGGGAGTATGACAGGACAAAGCGCCTAAGTCCGACAATCTTCTAGCAGAGGCAATAGCGAACAGGAACAGGACCTTAATAGTAAGCCATTTCAGGTCCACCAAATCAAGCGGCTCAAAGGGAGACCCTTGCAGGGCATTAAGGACAACAGACAGATCCCATGGAGCCACAGGAGGGACATAGGGAGGTTGTATCTGCCAGACACCCTGAGTGAAGGTATGAATGTCAGGAATAGACACAAGTTTCCTCCGAAATCACATCGACAAGGCAGAAATATGAACCTTGAGGGAGGCCAGACGAAGGCCTACGTCCAGGCCTTGTTGCAGAAAAGCCAGAAGCCATGGGGTTCTGAACTTGTAAACATCATAGTTCTTAGCAGCCCACCAGGTGAAGTAAGAGTTCCAGACCCTGTAGTAAATCCGAGCCGAAGCCGGTTTACGGGCCTTTAACATAGTTTGGATGACCGCCTCAGAGAAACCTTTTGCCCTCAAGAGTGATGCTTCATGAGCCACGCCGTCAAAGCCAGTCTGGCCAGGTCTGGGTAGACACAAGGGCCCTGAACGAGGAGGTCTGGGCATTGAGGAAGTAGTAGAGGACGTAGTAGAGGACGTTTCACCAATAGACCCTGCAGGTCTGAGAACCAATGCCATCTGGGCCACGCTGGAGCGACTAGAAGTAGCATTCCTCCTTCTTGCTTGAATTTCCGCAGAACCCTGGGCAGAAGTGACACCGGAGGGAACACGTATGGCAGTCGAAATTTCCATGGAATTGCCAGTGCGTCCATGAACACTGCTTGAGGATCCCTTGTCCGTGATCCGAAGACCAGTGTCAGTCTATGAAACTTTGTGATTGTGTCGAGACACCATCAGGTCTACGTCTGGTAGGCCCCATTTGTCCACTAGGAGTTGAAACACCTCCACATGAAGGCTCCACTCTCTGGCGTGTACGTCCTGACAACTGAGGAAATCCGCTTCCCAGTTGAGGACACCCAGAATGAACACTGTCGATACTGCTGGCAGATGGCGTTCCGCCCAATGAAGAATTCTGGATACTTCCATCATTGCTTTTCGGCTTCGAGTGCCGTCATGACGATTTATGTACGCCACCGCAGTGGTTTTGTCCGACTGTACTTGAACAGGCCTGTTCCTTAACAGAGGCAGGGCTAATGTCAAGGCATAGGGGGTCATTCTGACCCATTAGCTCGCTGCTTTTTATCGCAGCTGAGCGAACGGGTACCCACTGCGCATGCGCCGTAGTGCGCCGGTGCATGCCAGACAGCCGAAGGCCATAGCTGGGCTGCGATCGCTTCTGCCTGATTGACAGGCAGAGGCGGTTGCTGGGGGGAAGGGGGCGGAACAGCGGCGTTTGGCTGCCATTTTGTGGGCATGGTCCGGCCAACGCAGACATGGCTGGACCATGCGGTGAGCAGCCCGCAGCGGCTGTGTGATGCCATATGCAGCCACTGTGGGCCTGGGAGTGATGAGTAGCTCCCGGCCAGCACGCTAAAGCTGCGCTGGTCGGGAGCTACCCTTGAAGTGCAAAGGCATTGCCGCTGTGCGATGCATTTGCACTTCTGCGGGGGGGGGGGGCAGAACTGACATGTGGGGCGGGATAGCCCTATGCTGGGTGTCCCCGTGCATGTCAGTGTGAATGATCGTAGCTGTGCTAAATTTAGCACAGCTACGATCATCTCGGAATGAGGGCCATTGAACACTGCCCGCAGTTCCAGAATGTTGATGGGGAGAAGAGACTCCTCCTTGGTTCAGCAACCCTGGAGAGTGTGTTGCTCAAACACCGCGCCCCATCCCCGCAGACTGGCATCCGTCATCAGGAGGACCCAGTGGGGAATCCAGAAGGGATGGCCCCTGCTCAACAGTTGATCCTGGAGTCACCAGGACAGGGATAAGCGGACCTCCGGAGTCAGGACCATCATTTGAGACCTGAGCCACTGAGGCAGACCATCCCACTTGGATAGGATTAACCGTTGGAGAGGGCAAAAATGGAATTGAGCATACTCCGCCATGTCGAAAGTCGACACCATCAGGCCTAGTACTTGCATCGCCAAGTGAATAGACACTTTTGGGCAAGAGAGGAAGTACAGTATCTTATCCTGTCCTGAAGCCTCAGGACCTTCTCTTGAGACAGAAATAGCCTCTGGCTGTGCGTATCCAGCAGGGCCCCAAGGTGCACCATGCGCCGCGCAGGGACCAGGGAGGACTTTTTCCAATTGATCAGCCATCCGTGGGCTGTGAGGAATTGCACAGTCAGCTGGAGATGACTCAGGAGGACATCTTGGGAGCTTGCCAGAATCAGCAGGTCATCCAGATACGGCAGGATCCTGATTCCCTGTTGGCGGAGATGAGCTGTCATCACAGCCATGACCTTGGTGAAAATCCGAGGGGGTGTAGTCAGTCCAAACGGCAGAGCCCTGAATTGATAATGGAGGTTACCAATAGCAAACCGCAGATATTGCTTATGCGAAATGGCAATAGGTTTATGCAGGTAAGCATCCTGTATATCCAGGGATACCATGTAGTCCCCAGGTTCCATGGCCAGTACAATGGAGCGCAGTGTTTCCATACAGAACTTGAATATGCTCACAAACTTGTTCAGTGACTTTAGGTTGAGAATAGGCCGGAAAGACCCATTGGGTTTTGGTACCAGAAACAGGGTCGATTAGTAGCCCCTCCCTGTTTGGGAGATAGGCACCGGCACCACCACACCTGTCACCAGGAGGGATTGGACAACCAAGTGTAGAGCTTGCGCCTTCAACGGGTCTGATGGGATGACCATTGAGCAGAACTGGCGAGGGGGACGGCTCTTGAAAGAGACCGCGTACTCGTGATAGATAACTTCCTGCACCCACGCATCTTAAGTGGTCCTGGGTGAACTGCAGAACTGGGTGAACTGCAGGAGTCGGCCTCTCTCACCCTGTGGTCCCCAGGGGGAGGCCCGCCCCATCATGTTGCAGGCTTGTCCTGTTTGGAAGCAGGCTGACGGGCAGCCCAGGATTGTTTAGATTTGGGCTTACCGGTCTTGGAAGTACGAGGCTTGCTCAAGTACCCCTGACCCTTTGATTTACCTGAGGTCCGAAATGAACGCAAAGTAGTACTTTTAGCTTTCGGAGCAGAAGGAGCAGTATTAGGAAGGCACGCAGTCTAAGCAGAGGTTAAGTCAGTCACAATCTTATTAAGATATTCACCAAAAAGGATGTCTTCCTTAAAAGGGAGCACCTCCAGAGTCTTCTTAGAATCTAGGTGCACCTTCCAGGACCATAACCATAGAATCCGGTCAACCAAAATAGACGTAGTGGACGCTTTGGACACCAGGATACCTGCCTCAGAGGATGCCTCTTCAATATAATGGGAGGCGGTGGTAATATAAGACAGACACTGTTTGGCAATGTCAGAAATATCCTGAGGTAGCTCTTCCTCCAGTACCTGGACCCACGCATCAATAGCTTTTGCAGCCCAGGAGGCCGCAATAGTGGGCCTGTGAATTGCCCCAGTTAGGGAATAAATACACTTCAGGCATCCCTCCACATGCTTACTGTTGGCTCCTTCAGGGATGTGAGAGTGGTGACAGGCAGAGAAGAGGAACCACAATATGCGACTGGCGGTGGAGTTTCCCACTTGTTAGTTAACTCCGCAGGGATAGTAAAACAAGCCAACATTTTCTTGGATAGGGCAAACTTCTTTCCTGGGGAGACCCAAGCCTCTTGACGTATGTCAATTAAAAGGTCAGAGTGAGGAAAAACTACCTTTGCCACCTTCTGACGCTTGAATATATCAGGCTTTTTTGATGTAGTAGTGGGATCAGCTTCAGCATCAATCTGGAGAACCATATTGATAGCTTCCACTAATTCAGGGACTTCAACCTGAGGTACATGCTCCCCATCAGAGTCCGCTGAGTCAGAATCAGTCGGATCAGTACAGGCCCCATCTTCATCAGAAATATCTGAAACATGAATGGATTGAGAGGAGGAAATCACACGCTTAGAGGACCACTTAGCCCCAGAGGCCTGAGATGTAGACTTCTGTTTAACCAAGGATTTATTCAAAACCTGTATCTGGTTAGATAGTGTGTCCGCCCAAGGCGGGTTAGCTACAGGGACAATTTGTGGCTGCAATGGCACAGGCAGTCCCACAGGGGGAGTAAGACGTGTTACCAAAGTATTTAACATACAAGAAAAAGCAGCCCACGGTGGCTCTTGGTTGGCCACGGGGGCCACAGGTGGAGTGGGAGATGTAAGGGACCCAGTACCCACATCCCCAGCAGCAGGTTCCCCTCTCGGTAAATCTGTGGAAG
The DNA here is from genome assembly GCF_028390025.1 of Pseudophryne corroboree. Classification (NCBI taxonomy): domain Eukaryota; kingdom Metazoa; phylum Chordata; class Amphibia; order Anura; family Myobatrachidae; genus Pseudophryne; species Pseudophryne corroboree. The sequence continues at coordinate 764,087,073 of NC_086447.1, forward strand.
CAACACTGCCTGATGCAGGAGCGTCCACGGCAGACATTATGAGGAATGTAGCCGTGGGGCACACAGTACAATATAGCCAAACAATAGTAATACCACAATCCCCTGATTTATGTGCTAATAAAAGCAGGACACAAACAGAGAAACGAATCGGTATGGGGTAACTGAAAATACACAGAAAAAATACACTGAGATGTATAGACTGTGTAGCACTATATATGTATATGTTTATTCAAATAAATGTGGACCCTGACGCACTTATCCTCACAGGGTTCAGAATATAGTGATAGCAAGGGTGTGATACACTTGAAATGTAGAGCACACACAGTAGCTATATGGCACACTCAGTCACAAACACAATGCAGAAATAATGTACACAACAATAATACTGCAATGGACAGGCAATTTACATACAATAGCAGATATGTATATTAGAGATGAGCGCCGGAAATTTTTCGGGTTTTGTGTTTTGGTTTTGGGTTCGGTTCCGCGGCCGTGTTTTGGGTTCGACCGCGTTTTAGCAAAACCTCACCGAATTTTTTTTGTCGGATTCGGGTGTGTTTTGGATTCGGGTGTTTTTTTCAAAAAACACTAAAAAACAGCTTAAATCATAGAATTTGGGGGTCATTTTGATCCCAAAGTAATATTAACCTCAAAAACCATAATTTACACTCATTTTCAGTCTATTCTGAATACCTCACACCTCACAATATTATTTTTAGTCCTAAAATTTGCACCTAGGTCGCTGGATGACTAAGCTAAGCGACCCTAGTGGCCGACACAAACATCGGGCCCATCTAGGAGTGTCACTGCAGTGTCACGCAGGATGTCCCTTCCAAAAAACCCTCCCCAAACAGCACATGATGCAAAGAAAAAAAGAGGCGCAATGAGGTAGCTGTGTGAGTAAGATAAGCGACCCTAGTGGCCGACACAAACACCGGGCCCATCTAGGAGTGTCACTGCAGTGTCACGCAGGATGTCCCTTCCAAAAAACCCTCCCCAAACAGCACATGACGCAAAGAAAAAAAGAGGCGCAATGAGGTAGCTGTGTGAGTAAGATAAGCGACCCTAGTGGCCGACACAAACACCGGGCCCATCTAGGAGTATCACTGCAGTGTCACGCAGGATGTCCCTTCCAAAAAACCCTCCCCAAACAGCACATGACGCAAAGAAAAAAAGAGGCGCAATGAGGTAGCTGTGTGAGTAAGATAAGCGACCCTAGTGGCCGACACAAACACCGGGCCCATCTAGGAGTGTCACTGCAGTGTCACGCAGGATGTCCCTTCCAAAAAACCCTCCCCAAACAGCACATGACGCAAAGAAAAAAAGAGGCGCAATGAGGTAGCTGTGTGAGTAAGATAAGCGACCCTAGTGGCCGACACAAACACCGGGCCCATCTAGGAGTGTCACTGCAGTGTCACGCAGGATGTCCCTTCCAAAAAACCCTCCCCAAACAGCACATGACGCAAAGAAAAAAAGAGGCGCAATGAGGTAGCTGTGTGAGTAAGATAAGCGACCCTAGTGGCCGACACAAACACCGGGCCCATCTAGGAGTGTCACTGCAGTGTCACGCAGGATGTCCCTTCCAAAAAACCCTCCCCAAACAGCACATGGTGCAAAGAAAAAAAGAGGCGCAATGAGGTAGCTGTGTGAGTAAGATAAGCGACCCTAGTGGCCGACACAAACACCGGGCCCATCTAGGAGTGTCACTGCAGTGTCACGCAGGATGTCCCTTCCAAAAAACCCTCCCCAAACAGCACATGACGCAAAGAAAAAAAGAGGCGCAATGAGGTAGCTGTGTGAGTAAGATAAGCGACCCTAGTGGCCGACACAAACACCGGGCCCATCTAGGAGTGTCACTGCAGTGTCACGCAGGATGTCCCTTCCAAAAAACCCTCCCCAAACAGCACATGACGCAAAGAAAAAAAGAGGCGCAATGAGGTAGCTGTGTGAGTAAGATAAGCGACTCTAGTGGCCGACACAAACACCGGGCCCATCTAGGAGTGTCACTGCAGTGTCACGCAGGATGTCCCTTCCAAATAAACCTCCCCAAACAGCACATGACGCAATGAAAAAAAGAGGCGCAATGAGGTAGCTGTGTGAGTAAGATAAGCGACCCTAGTGGCCGACACAAACACCGGGCCCATCTAGGAGTGTCACTGCAGTGTCACGCAGGATGTCCCTTCCAAAAAACCCTCCCCAAACAGCACATGACGCAAAGAAAAAAAGAGGCGCAATGAGGTAGCTGTGTGAGTAAGATAAGCGACCCTAGTGGCCGACACAAACACCGGGCCCATCTAGGAGTGTCACTGCAGTGTCACGCAGGATGTCCCTTCCAAAAAACCCTCCCCAAACAGCACATGATGCAAAGAAAAAAAGAGGCGCAATGAGGTAGCTGTGTGAGTAAGATAAGCGACCCTAGTGGCCGACACAAACACCGGGCCCATCTAGGAGTGTCACTGCAGTGTCACGCAGGATGTCCCTTCCAAAAAACCCTCCCCAAACAGCACATGACGGAAAGAAAAAAAGAGGCGCAATGAGGTAGCTGTGTGAGTAAGATAAGCGACCCTAGTGGCTGACACAAACACCGGGCCCATCTAGGAGTGGCACTGCAGTGTCACGCAGGATGTCCCTTCCAAAAAACCCTCCCCAAACAGCACATGACGCAAAGAAAAAAAGAGGCGCAATGAGGTAGCTGTGTGAGTAAGATAAGCGACCCTAGTGGCCGACACAAACACCGGGCCCATCTAGGAGTGGCACTGCAGTGTCACGCAGGATGTCCCTTCCAAAAAACCCTCCCCAAACAGCACATGACGCAAAGAAAAATTAAAGAAAAAAGAGGTGCAAGATGGAATTGTCCTTGGGCCCTCCCACCAACCCTTATGTTGTATAAACAGGACATGCACACTTTAACCAACCCATCATTTCAGTGACAGGGTCTGCCACACGACTGTGACTGAAATGACGGGTTGGTTTGGACCCCCACCAAAAAAGAAGCAATTAATCTCTCCTTCCACAAACTGGCTCTACAGAGGCAAGATGTCCACCTCATCATCATCCTCCGATATATCACCGTGTACATCCCCCTCCTCACAGATTATCAATTCGTCCCCACTGGAATCCACCATCTCAGCTCCCTGTGTACTTTGTGGAGGCAATTGCTGCTGGTCAATGTCTCCACGGAGGAATTGATTATAATTCATTTTAATGAACATCATCTTCTCCACATTTTCTGGATGTAACCACGTACGCCGATTGCTGACAAGGTGAGCGGCGGCACTAAACACTCTTTCGGAGTACACACTTGTGGGAGGGCAACTTAGGTAGAATAAAGCCAGTTTGTGCAAGGGCCTCCAAATTGCCTCTTTTTCCTGCCAGTATAAGTACGGACTGTGTGACGTGCCTACTTGGATGCGGTCACTCATATAATCCTCCACCATTCTTTCAATGTTGAGAGAATCATATGCAGTGACAGTAGACGACATGTCCGTAATCGTTGTCAGGTCCTTCAGTCCGGACCAGATGTCAGCATCAGCAGTCGCTCCAGACTGCCCTGCATCACCGCCAGCGGGTGGGCTCGGAATTCTGAGCCTTTTCCTCGCACCCCCAGTTGCGGGAGAATGTGAAGGAGGAGATGTTGACAGGTCGCGTTCCGCTTGACTTGACAATTTTCTCACCAGCAGGTCTTTCAACCCCAGCAGACTTGTGTCTGCCGGAAAGAGAGATCCAAGGTAGGCTTTAAATCTAGGATCGAGCACGGTGGCCAAAATGTAGTGCTCTGATTTCAACAGATTGACGTGTTAGCTCCTCCTTCAATGTCTCCAGCTTCTTCTGCAAAAGCCTGATGAGGGGAATGACCTGACTCAGGCTGGCAGTGTCTGAACTGACTTCACGTGTGGCAAGTTCAAAGGGCATCAGAACCTTGCACAACGTTGAAATCATTCTCCACTGCGCTTGAGACAGGTGCATTCCACCTCCTATATCGTGCTCAATTGTATAGGCTTGAATGGCCTTTTGCTGCTCCTCCAACCTCTGAAGCATATAGAGGGTTGAATTCCACCTCGTTACCACTTCTTGTTTCAGATGATGGCAGGGCAGGTTCAGTAGTTTTTGGTGGTGCTCCAGTCTTCTGTACGTGGTGCCTGTACGCCGAAAGTGTCCCGCAGTTCTTCTGGCCACCGACAGCATCTCTTGCACGCCCCTGTCGTTTTTTAAATAATTCTGCACCACCAAATTCAAGGTATGTGCAAAACATGGGACGTGCTGGAATTTGCCCATATTTAATGCACACACAATATTGCTGGCGTTGTCCGATGCCACAAATCCACAGGAGAGTCCAATTGGGGTAAGCCATTCCGCAATGATCTTCCTCAGTTGCCGTAAGAGGTTTTCAGCTGTGTGCGTAATCTGGAAACCGGTGATACAAAGCGTAGCCTGCCTAGGAAAGAGTTGGCGTTTGCGAGATGCTGCTACTGGTGCCGCCGCTGCTGTTCTTGCGGCGGGAGTCCATACATCTACCCAGTGGGCTGTCACAGTCATATAGTCCTGACCCTGCCCTGCTCCACTTGTCCACATGTCCGTGGTTAAGTGGACATTGGGTACAGCTGCATTTTTTAGGACACTGGTGACTCTTTTTCTGAGGTCTGTGTACATTTTCGGTATCGCCTGCCTAGAGAAATGGAACCTAGATGGTATTTGGTACCGGGGACACAGTACCTCCAACAAGTCTCTAGTTGGCTCTGCAGTAATGATGGATACCGGAACCACGTTTCTCACCACCCAGGATGCCAAGGCCTCAGTTATCCGCTTTGCAGTAGGATGACTGCTGTGATATTTCATCTTCCTCGCAAAGGACTGTTGGACAGTCAATTGCTTGGTGGAAGTAGTAAAAGTGGTCTTACGACTTCCCCTCTGGGATGACCATCGACTCCCAGCAGCAACAACAGCAGCGCCAGCAGCAGTAGGCGATACACGCAAGGATGCATCGGAGGAATCCCAGGCAGGAGAGGAATCATCAGAATTGCCAGTGACATGGCCTGCAGGACTATTGGCATTCCTGGGGAAGGAGGAAATTGACACTGAGGGAGTTGGTGGGGTGGTTTGCGTGAGCTTGGTTACAAGAGGAAGGGATTTACTGGTCAGTGGACTGCTTCCGCTGTCATCCAAAGTTTTTGAACTTGTCACTGACTTATTATGAATGCGCTGCAGGTGACGTATAAGGGAGGATGTTCCGAGGTGGTTAACGTCCTTACCCCTACTTATTACAGCTTGACAAAGGCAACACACGGCTTGACACCTGTTGTCCGCATTTCTGTTGAAATACTTCCACACCGAAGAGCTGATTTTTTGGGTATTTTCACCAGGCATGTCAGTGGCCATATTCCTCCCACGGACAACAGGTGTCTCCCCGGGTGCCTGACTTAAACAAACCACCTCACCATCAGAATCCTCCTGGTCAATTTCCTCCCCAGCGCCAGCAACACCCATATCCTCCTCATCCTGGTGTACTTCAACACTGACATCTTCAATCTGACTATCAGGAACTGGACTGCGGGTGCTCCTTCCAGCACTTGCAGGGGGCGTGCAAATGGTGGAAGGCGCATGCTCTTCACGTCCAGTGTTGGGAAGGTCAGGCATCGCAACCGACACAATTGGACTCTCCTTGTGGATTTGGGATTTCGAAGAACGCACAGTTCTTTGCGGTGCTTTTGCCAGCTTGAGTCTTTTCAGTTTTCTAGCGAGAGGCTGAGTGCTTCCATCCTCATGTGAAGCTGAACCACTAGCCATGAACATAGGCCAGGGCCTCAGCCGTTCCTTGCCACTCCGTGTGGTAAATGGCATATTGGCAAGTTTACGCTTCTCCTCCGACAATTTTATTTTAGGTTTTGGAATCCTTTTTTTACTGATATTTGGTGTTTTGGATTTGACATGCTCTGTACTATGACATTGGGCATCGGCCTTGGCAGACGACGTTGCTGGCATTTCATCGTCTCGGCCATGACTAGTGGCAGCAGCTTCAGCACGAGGTGGAAGTGGATCTTGATCTTTCCCTAATTTTGGAACCTCAACATTTTTGTTCTCCATATTTTAATAGGCACAACTAAAAGGCACCTCAGGTAAACAATGGAGATGGATGGATACTAGTATACTTATGGATGGACTGCCGAGTGCCGACACAGAGGTAGCTACAGCCGTGGACTAACGTACTGTGTCTGCTGCTAATATAGACTGGATGATTGATAATGAGATGAAATCAATATATATATGTATGTATATATAATATCACTAGTACTGCAGCCGGACAGGTAGATAATATATTTATTAGGTAATGATGACTGATGACGGACCTGCTGGACACTGTCAGCTCAGCAGCACCGCAGACTGCTACAGTAAGCTACTATACTCTATAGTAGTATGTACAAAGAAGAAAGAAAAAAAAAAACCACGGGTAGGTGGTATACAATTATGGATGGACTGCCGAGTGCCGACACAGAGGTAGCTACAGCCGTGGACTAACGTACTGTGTCTGCTGCTAATATAGACTGGATGATTGATAATGAGATGAAATCAATATATATATGTATGTATATATAATATCACTAGTACTGCAGCCGGACAGGTAGATAATATATTTATTAGGTAATGATGACTGATGACGGACCTGCTGGACACTGTCAGCTCAGCAGCACCGCAGATGGCTACAGTAAGCTACTATACTATAGTAGTATGTACAAAGAAGAACGAAAAAAAAAAAAACACGGGTAGGTGGTATACAATTATGGATGGACTGCTGAGTGCCGACACAGAGGTAGCTACAGCCGTGGACTAACGTACTGTGTCTGCTGCTAATATAGACTGGATGATTGATAATGAGATGAAATCAATATATATATGTATGTATATATAATATCACTAGTACTGCAGCCGGACAGGTAGATAATATATTTATTAGGTAATGATGACTGATGACGGACCTGCTGGACACTGTCAGCTCAGCAGCACCGCAGACTGCTACAGTAAGCTACTATACTATAGTAGTATGTACAAAGAAGAACGAAAAAAAAAAACCACGGGTAGGTGGTATACAATTATGGATGGACTGCTGAGTGCCGACACAGAGGTAGCTACAGCCGTGGACTAACGTACTGTGTCTGCTGCTAATATAGACTGGATGATTGATAATGAGATGAAATCAATATATATATGTATGTATATATAATATCACTAGTACTGCAGCCGGACAGGTAGATAATATATTTATTAGGTAATGATGACTGATGACGGACCTGCTGGACACTGTCAGCTCAGCAGCACCGCAGACTGCTACAGTAAGCTACTATACTCTATAGTAGTATGTACAAAGAAGAAAGAAAAAAAAAACCACGGGTAGGTGGTATACAATTATGGATGGACTGCCGAGTGCCGACACAGAGGTAGCTACAGCCGTGGACTAACGTACTGTGTTTGCTGCTAATATAGACTGGATGATTGATAATGAGATGAAATCAATATATATATGTATGTATATATAATATCACTAGTACTGCAGCCGGACAGGTAGATAATATATTTATTAGGTAATGATGACTGATGACGGACCTGCTGGACACTGTCAGCTCAGCAGCACCGCAGACTGCTACAGTAAGCTACTATACTATAGTAGTATGTACAAAGAAGAACGAAAAAAAAAAAACCACGGGTAGGTGGTATACAATTATGGATGGACTGCTGAGTGCCGACACAGAGGTAGCTACAGCCGTGGACTAACGTACTGTGTCTGCTGCTAATATAGACTGGATGATTGATAATGAGATGAAATCAATATATATATGTATGTATATATAATATCACTAGTACTGCAGCCGGACAGGTAGATAATATATTTATTAGGTAATGATGACTGATGACGGACCTGCTGGACACTGTCAGCTCAGCAGCACCGCAGACTGCTACAGTAAGCTACTATACTCTATAGTAGTATGTACAAAGAAGAAAGAAAAAAAAAACCACGGGTAGGTGGTATACAATTATGGATGGACTGCCGAGTGCCGACACAGAGGTAGCTACAGCCGTGGACTAACGTACTGTGTCTGCTGCTAATATAGAGTCTAGACTGGATGATAAATTATTGATAATGAGATGAAATCAATATAATATCACTAGTACTGCAGCCGGACAGGTACTATATATATTTATTATGTAATGACTGATGACGGACCTGCTGGACACTGTCAGGTCAGCACAGCACCGCAGACTGCTACAGTAAGCTACTATAGTAGTATGTATAAAGAAGAATGAAAAAAAAAAACCATGGGTAGGTGGTATACAATATTATATATATATATATATATATATATATTATATACAATTATATATATATATATATATATTAAACTGGTGGTGATTGATTATTAAACTGGTGGTCACTTCAGGACAGGTCACGTTGCAACTTGCAACTAGTACTCCGAGGCCTAAGCAGACAATCACAAAATATATTATTATACTGGTGGTCAGTGTGGTCACAACAATGGCAGTGTGGCACTGACTCTGGCAGCAAAAGTGTGCACTGTACGTTATATGTACTCCTGAGTCCTGCTCTCAGACTCTAACTGCTCCCCACTGTCAGTGTCTCCCCCACAAGTCAGATAATACACTTACAGTCACACTATCTAATCTATAAATATCACTTCAGCAAGTAGTATAGTAGTATACAGTAGTACTCCTCCTAATAAAGCTCCCCGAAAATACTGTGTCTCTCTCTTCTCTAAACGGAGAGGACGCCAGCCACGTCCTCTCCCTATGACTCTCAATGCACGTGTGAAAATGGCGGCGACGCGCGGCTCCTTATATAGAATCCGAGTCTCGCGATAGAATCCGAGCCTCGCGAGAATCCGACAGCGTGATGATGACGTTCGGGCGCGCTCGGGTTAGCCGAGCAAGGCGGGAAGATCCGAGCCTGCTCGGACCCGTGTAAAAAACCTGAAGTTCGGGCGGGTTCGGATTCAGAGGAACCGAACCCGCTCATCTCTAATGTATATGCAGAGAGATATAACAATGCACAGCAGTACTGGATGTATATCACAGAATAATTGTACCACCTATTCTGTCAGCAACACACTTATTTCTTAACTAACACAGTCAAATGACAGGTTGAATACTCAAGTGTCCTGTATAAGCACGGCACTGGAAAAGGCGGCTATACATAGGAGACAGCACCCAGCAATCCCATAGAGAGCGGCCCTTAGCTAAAAATGGTACCAGGTCTCAGCAGGGAGTGAGGGGAAAGTGAAAGCAGCTCCAGGGCGGGAACATCTGCAATAGATGGCACCTGGAGCTGAGGGGATGGGCTACAGGCAGCGCTCTATCCCTACAGTGCCCTGGTGGATATAGTGGGGTCCCTGAGCAGTACAGTGTCCATGCCAGCCGCGCGGTCCGTCTCCCATGGGCCGCGCGCAAATCACGATTTGTACCTGGCGGGTCCCCCTGGAGGACCCTCTTACCTCATCCCCAAGTCCTGCAGCCACGCGATCCTGATGATGCAGCGGCAGCCCCCTCTGTTAGTGACCTGCACTGCAGGCACCATCTTTAATACTGAGCTCCTGTGCACGGAGGAGAGTTATATAGAGGAGGCGGTGCAGTGCATCCTGGGAACAGTCAAAGTTTTTAGCCTGTTGGTACCTCGGATCAAGATCCAAATGTACACCCCGATGTTATTCCCTGTGGAATACCAGTGTACCCCGCTGCAGAAATATATATTGGAGTGAGAGGGCTTGTGTCTCACCACAACTGCCCACATTCTGGTGGGATCAGCTCCCTCCAAGGGAGAAGAAGACAAGACCTGCACATTTTGCACCTGTAGTGGCGATTTATAACTCCGGGCTTTCTGGATTGCACAGCTGCAACTGCAAAGACAGTCTGGGTTTTCCAGCTCACCTAGAGAAAGCAGGAATTCAGAAACAAGGGAACAGTTTAAAACTCCCATTTTCCGAGAGTTCGTAGCACTGATGCCCGTTAGGGGCAATCGAATAGGGTGCAGTTTTATAGTGCCAGGAACTGTGGACATTGGCAGTGCCAGTACAGCATGGCAGATGATGGCTGCAGGTCATTGCAGCACAGTGGCGTAACTAGGTGTGTGCCGATGGTGCCTTGCCCACAGCGCACATGCACTGAAGGCACACCATCGGCAGCACACACCCCCCCTCCGACCGCCCATCGCCGTCACACTGGCAGCATTCGCTATATCCAGCGCTGCCTCTCTGAACGGGTCCCTGAGCTCCACATTTCCCTCTCCTCCTCCTCCTCCTCCCTCCCCCCCCCCCCCCGCACAACGCGCTGTCAGGTCTCCGTCTGCGCCGCCACCTCTGCAGGGGACTCGGGAGCGCTGTCGCAGCCGCCAGCTCCCGGGTCTCTCCATTCAAACTCCACCGCCTCTCTCTGCCCTGGAAGGCGGATCGCCACCCCAGCAACTCGGGAGCCTGTCCCGGCTTACTCAGTCTCCCTGCACCCCGCCAAGTGCTAAGAGGAGCTTTGAGAGGAGGAGAACGCACTCGGGCAGGCTGCAGTTTTCCATCCCCTGACTTGTGAGTAGCAGTACTGTATATTTAGCCACATATTATGTATATTTTATCACCAATTGTGAAAGGGGGACTCTGCCGTAATGTGTAATAAGGGGGACGCTGTCTGCCGTAATGTGTAAAAAGGGGACGCTGCCTGCTGTAATGTGTAAAAAGGGGACTCTGTCTGCCGTAATGTGTAAAAAGGGGACGCTGCCTGCTGTAATGTGTAAAAAAGGGGACTCTGTCTGCCGTAATGTGTAAAAAGGGGACGCTGTCTGCTGTAATGTGTAATAAGGGGGACGCTGTCTGCCGTAATGTGTAAAAAGGGACGCTGTCTGCCGTAATGTGTAATAAGGAGGACGCTGTCTGCCGTAATCTGTAAAAAAAGGGCGCTGTCTGCCGTAATGTGTAATAAGGGGGATGCTGTCTGCCGTAATGTGTAAAAAGGGGACGCTGTCTGCCGTAATGTGTAAAAAGGGGACGCTGTCTGCCGTAATGTGTAAAAAGGGGACGCTGTCTGCCGTAATGTGTAATAAGGGGGACGCTGTCTGCCGTAATGTGTAAAAATGGTGACGCTGTCTGCCATAATGTGTAATAAGGGGGGCGCTGTCTGCCGTAATGTGTAATAAGGGGGACACTGTCTGCCGTAATGTGCAAAAAGGGGATGCTGTCTGCCTTAATGTGTAAAAAGGGGATGCTGTCTGCCATAATGTGTAAAAAGGGGACGCTATCTGCCATAATGTTTAATAAGGGGGATGCTGTCTGCTGTAATGTGTAATAAGGGGGACGATGTCTGCCGTAATGTGTAAAAAGGGGGACGCTGTCTGCCATAATGTGTAAAAAGGGGACGCTGTCTGCCGTAATGTTTAATAAGTGGGATGCTGTCTGCTGTAATGTGTAATAAGGGGGACACTGTCTGCTGTAATGTGGAAAAAGGGACGCTGTCTGACGTAATGTTTAATAAGGGGGATTCTGTCTGCCGTAATGTTTAATAAGGGGGATGCTGTCTGCTCTAATGTGTAATAAGGGGGACGCTGTCTGCCGCAATGTGTAAAAAGGGGATGCTGTCTGCCGTAATGTTTAATAAGGGGAATGCTGTCTGCCGTAATGTGTAAAAAGGGGGACGCTGTCTGCCGTAATGTGTAAAAAGGGGGACTGTCTGCTGTAATGTGCAAAAAAGGGGCTTTACCTGGTGTAGTGGCACTACTGTGCGGCGTAATTTGAATAATGGAGACTACTGTGCATGTAGTATGAATTGGTATTATTTTGTGGCCGCAGCCTTTACCCATGAAGCCACGCCCCTAATTTTTTTCACACGCGCCTACGGCACGCACTGTCCATGTTTTGCATCAGGTGGGGGGGGCGCCAATGCCGTTTCTTGCACACAGCGCTAAAATGCCTAGTTACGGCACTGTTGCAGCAGAATAACTGATAAGCACGAGGAGTGCAGGGACCTTTATGTTTGTTTGTTTATTTTAAGTTATGTACCTGTGTGACCAGGCCTAAGCCTGTGTTTGCTATGCACAGTGTCTGCTGCCAGTAAAAGACACTGTGTTCCATTGGAAAATCTGCCTATTGAGTCCTTATTTCAAGTGCCCGTTTTGCAATATAGATATATATATACACATATTTACATACTAGGGATGAGCGGGTTCAGTTCTCAGAAAAGCGAACCCCCCGAACCTAGGGGATCCGGGGCAATCCGAGCCACAGCCAGGATCTCCATGCCTGCCCCAGATCCCCAATCGAGGGGATCCTCCCTCCCCCCCCGCACAACGCGCTATCAGATCTCCGCCTGCGCCGCCGCCTCTGCAGGGGACTCGGGAGCGCTGCCGCAGCCGCCAGCTCCCGGGTCTCTCCCTTCAAACTCAACCGCCTCTCTCTGCCCTGGAAGGCGGATCACCACCCCCGCAACTCGGGAGCCTGTCCCGGCTTACTCAGTCTCCCTACACCCCGCCAAGTGCTAAGAGGAGCTTTGAGAGGAGGAGAACACACTCGGGCAGGCTGCAGTTTTCCATCCCCTGACTTGTGAGTAGCAGCACTGTATATTTAGCCACATATTATGTATATTTTATCACCAATTGTGAAAGGGGGACTCTGCCGTAATGTGTAATAAGGGGGATGCTGTCAGCCGTAATGTGTAAAAAGGGGACGCTGCCTGCTGTAATGTGTAAAAAGGGGACTCTGTCTGCTGTAATGTGTAAAAAGGGGACGCTGCCTGCTGTAATGTGTAAAAAAGGGGACTCTGTCTGCCGTAATGTGTAAAAAGGGGACGCTGTCTGCTGTAATGTGTAATAAGGGGGACGCTGTCTGCCGTAATGTGTAAAAAGGGACGCTGTCTGCCGTAATGTGTAATAAGGAGGACGCTGTCTGCCGTAATCTGTAAAAAAGGGACGCTGTCTGCCGTAATGTGTAATAAGGGGGATGCTGTCTGCCGTAATGTGTAAAAAGGGGACGCTGTCTGCCGTAATGTGTAAAAAGGGGACGCTGTCTGCCGTAATGTGTAATAAGGGGGACGCTGTCTGCCGTAATGTGTAAAAATGGGGACACTGTCTGCCATAATGTGTAATAAGGGGGGCGCTGTCTGCCGTAATGTGTAATAAGGGGGACACTGTCTGCCGTAATGTGTAAAAAGGGGATGCTGTCTGACTTAATGTGTAAAAAGGGGACGCTGTCTGCCATAATGTGTAAAAAGGGGACGCTGTCTGCCGTAATGTTTAATAAGGGGGATGCTGTCTGCTGTAATGTGTAATAAGGGGGACGCTGTCTGCCGTAATGTGTAAAAAGGGGGACGCTGTCTGCCATAATGTGTAAAAAGGGGACGCTGTCTGCCGTAATGTTTAATAAGTGGGATGCTGTCTGCTGTAATGTGTAATAAGGGGGACGCTGTCTGCTGTAATGTGTAAAAAGGGACGCTGTCTGCCGTAATGTTTAATAAGGGGGATTCTGTCTGCCGTAATGTTTAATAAGGGAGATGCTGTCTGCTGTAATGTGTAATAAGGGGGACGCTGTCTGCCGTAATGTGTAAAAAGGGGATGCTGTCTGCCGTAATGTTTAATAAGGGTGATGCTGTCTGCCGTAATGTGTAAAAAGGGGGACGCTGTCTGCCGTAATGTGTAAAAAGGGGACGCTGTCTGCCGTAATGTGTAAAAAGGGGGACTGTCTGCCGTAATGTGCAAAAAAGGGGCTTTACCTGGTGTAGTGGCACTACTGTGCGGCGTAATTTGAATAATGGAGACTACTGTGCACGTAGTATGAATTGGTATTATTTTGTGGCTGCACCCTTTACCCATGAAGCCACGCCCCTATTTTTTTTCACACGCGCCTACGGCACGCACTGCCCATGTTTTGCATCAGATGGGGGGGGGCGCCAATGCCGTTTCTTGCACACAGCGCTAAAATGCCTAGTTACGGCACTGTTGCAGCAGAATAACTGATAAGCACGAGGAGTGCAGGGACCTTTATGTTTGTTTGTTTATTTTAAGTTATGTACCTGTGTGACCAGGCCTAAGCCTGTGTTTGCTATGCACAGTGTCTGCTGCCAGTAAAAGACACTGTGTTCCATTGGAAAATCTGCCTATTGAGTCCTTATTTCAAGTGCCCGTTTTGCAATATAGATATATATATACACATACTGTACATACTAGGGATGATCGGGTTCAGTTCTCAGAAAACCGAACCCCCCGAACCTAGGGGATCCGGGGCAATCTGAGCAACAGCCAGGATCTCCATGCCTGCCCCAGATCCCCAATCGAGGCAAAACCTCAGGATCCCACTGTCAGATCCTGAGGTTTTGCCTTGGACGCCGGTCTCCATAGAAACCTATGGAAGACCACTGATTGGGTGAGAGAGCCATGATTAGCATGTCCCCATAGGCTACAATGGCCAAGATGGATGCCCCCACAGCACTAATAGTGCCGCCACCAGCACTGCCGACACTGCCGTCCGAACTGCTGACACTCCCACACTGCCAGCACCCCTGCACTGGGCACACTGCTGGCACTCCTGCACTGAGGACACCTCTCTCACTGTCGACACTTTTGGCACCCCTGCACTGAGGGCACTCCTGGCACTCCTGCACTGAGGACATCTCCAGCACTCCCGCACTGCTGACACTTTTGGCACCACTGCACTGAGGACACCTCAGGCACTTCTGCACTGCCAAAACTGCCGGCACTCCTGACCTGAGGACACCTTCAGCACTTCCGCATTGCCGACACTGCCAGCACCCATGCACTGAGGACACTGCTGGCACTCCTGCACTGTGGACACCTCTGGCACTGCCGCATTACTGGCACCCCGCATTGCAGACACTACTGACACCACCACACTGAGGACACCGCTGGCACCCCTGCACTGCCAACCCTGTCTGGCACCACCGCACTGAGGAAACCACTGGCACCAGGGTGGCTCCGGTGGAGCGCGAGCTCTGGGTGCCGAAAAAGTTAGAGGGCGCGCCGCCACCTGCTCACCCCCTCCTTCTGCCCACTATACCACGGACCACTGTACAGGCAGCCGCAAAGCAGGAGGAGGAGAAGCAGAGGGTGCACACTGACCCAGTCTTGGAGACTAGGTAGGGAACAGGGCAGACCAGAGGTGACAGCAGGAGACACTGTCTGCTTGTAGCTGTGCAACAGGTTACTTCTGTCCTGCTACAGCACTCTCTGCCTCGGCTACTGCAGCACCTCTTCTACCCCAGTTGCTGTAGCATCTCTTTCTGCCCTGGCTGCTGCAGCACCTCTTTCTGCTTCAGCCATTGCAGCACCACTCTCTACTCCAGCTGCTACAGTACCTCTCTCTACATTGATGCTGCAGCACCTTTCTCTGCCTCAGCTGCTGCTACAGCACCTCACTTTGCATTAGAAGCTGCAGAGTAACATGTATAAGCATCTCTACTGTGGCATAACCTCCCCTATATTTTTGTGACGTGCCTTCGACGCGCACTGTCCCTGTGTTGGTCATGAGGGGAGTCCAAAAGAAACTTCCACCCTGAGCTCCACAAGGTCTAGAACCGGCCCTGTCACCAATGTAGGATTTTTCTATTTTTTTC
The DNA here is from genome assembly GCF_028390025.1 of Pseudophryne corroboree. Classification (NCBI taxonomy): domain Eukaryota; kingdom Metazoa; phylum Chordata; class Amphibia; order Anura; family Myobatrachidae; genus Pseudophryne; species Pseudophryne corroboree. The sequence continues at coordinate 764,102,676 of NC_086447.1, forward strand.
TTTTGAAATGTAACATGCCCCCAATTCAGTACAGGGGAGGTGGCGCTGAAACTTACCCTTGCTCCGGGTACCATGGCACCTAGCTACACTTCTGACTGGCACCCCTGCACTACCAACACTGTCGGCACCACCGCACTGAGGACACTGCTGACGTCCCTGCCTTACCGACACTACCGCTTTAAGGACACCACTGGCACCCCTGCACTGCTGACACTGCTGGCACCAAACCACTGAGGGCAACACTGGCACCCTTGCACTGCCGACACTGTCGGCACAACCACACTGAGGACACCACTGGCACCCTTGCACTGCTGACACTGCCGGCACCACAGCATTGAGGACACCGCTGGCACCCCTGCACTGCCGGCACTACTGCTCTAAGGACACAGCTGGCACCCCTGCACTGCCGGCACTACCGCTCTAAGGACACCGCTGGCACCCCTGCACTGCCTACACTCTGTCACAGTAAGTGCACTATTGGTGTATCTAACCTGCACTGAATCCGATCTGCACTGTAATCCATGCTGTACCCGACCCACATTGTATTTGACCTGCACTGCCGACACCACGTTGTATCCAGCCCACACTGTATCTGAGCCGCATTGTATCTGACCCGTACTTTATCCAACCTACACTGTATTTGACCTGCGCTGTATCCAACCCACATTGTATTTGACCCACACTGTAACCTGCACTTTGACCTTCCCACACTGTATCTGACCCACAATATATACAACTCACAGTGTATGCGACCCATACTGTATCTGACCTGCACTGTGTCTCACACTGTATCCAACGCACACTGCATGTGACCTTGCACTGTAGCCAACCCTCACTGTATGCGACACGCAATGTATCCAACCTGCACTGTAGCCTACACTGTATCCAACCCACACTGTATCAAACCTACACTCTGACCTGCACTGTATCCATCTCGAACTGTATCTCGCACTGTACTGTACCTTGCACTGTAGCCAATGCGCACTATATGCAACCCGCACTCCGACTTGCATTGTATCCAACCCGCACTACAGATGGGTCCACATTTATCTTGACCTTTAATAGGATTAACTGAGACTGGCCAATTGGACTTAATCCCCTGCTGTAATGACTTAATCCCCTGCTGTATTGTTCTCTGTATTGTATTGCAGCTGAGAATAATAGATGAAGGGTTTATGCTAATAAATCGTGTTGTGCCTAGGCGCAGAAAACTAGTCAAGATAACCGTGGACCCATCTGAATAACCTGCACTGTATCCAACCCACACTGTATCCAACCTGCACTGTAACCTTCACTGTATCCGACCCACACTGTATCCAACCTGCACTGTAACCTGCACTGTATCCAACCAACACTATATCCGACCTGCCCTGTATCCACCTGCACTGTATCTAATTCAAACTGTAACCTGCATTGTATCCGACCTGCTTTGTATCCAACCTGCACTGTAACCCGCACTGTGTCTGACCAGCACTGTATCTGACCAGCACTGTAACCTGGTCAGTATTTAACTGTATGTCCCAAAGTATTCCAAACTGTACCACACAGTACGGAATGCTGTTTTTTGTGATTGAGGAGATCTTGGGGAGCTGCTCGACAAAATAGCTGATTGATCGGGGCTTTACATGTGCACAGAGTGCCAGTCATCAGTGACCCAGGGCCCTCAGGAGGGAGGTACAGACTGGGCACTGAGAATAGGCATGTGCTGGGGGCATGTGCACTTGTGTAGGGGGCATCAATGTCTGCTGTTGCTATTTACACATGCTTTCGGGGGGTTTTTCTTTGCTGTTTGGTAACTACTTTAGAGCAATGATATTCTCAGCAAATTCCTGTGTTGGATTGTTTTGTATTGATAGTAATTGTGAGTTGGTTTGATTGGTTATTGCTAATACAGTACAAATTTGTAAAACATTTTTAAACAGAAATAACTGCCGTGTGTTTGTGCCGCTGCTCTGTTGCTTAGTTCAGCCAGCCAGGCTTTGGCCTACGGGGTCATTCCGACCTGATCGTAGCTGTGCTAAATTTAGCAAAGCTACGGTCATCTTCCCTGACATGCGGGGGGATGGCCTGCACAGGGCTAGTCTGCCCCGCATGTCAGGCCGCCCCTCCGCACAGCGGCGATGCTTTTGTACTTGTACAGAAACTCCCAGCCAGCGCAGCTCCTGCGGCTGGCCGGGAGCTACTCGTTGCTGCCTGGCTTGCAGCGGCTGCATGTGATGTCACGCACCCGCCCACACCCCACACTGTCCGGCCACACCCACAAAACGGCGGCCAAATGCTGCCGTGCAGCCCCCTACCACCCAGCGACTGCCTCTGCCTGTCAATCAGGCAGGGGGGGCACCAAACTTCAACTTGCCTTTGGGCGACTGGGATAAACTTACCCCCCTGCCTACCTACATTTCCCCAGTTTGTCGCCCCCCCTTCCTCTACTCTAGTTTTACCTCCTTTCTTAGTGGTAGCAAACGTAGGAACACATGAGGACAGCTAAGGGAAGTATCAATAGTAGTGACTCATGACCGCTCAGTTGGGCTCACCTCACTGCTGCCACCATGTTTCTTAGGTGTCGTATATGTTATTAAGCAGCCATGTGTTTGCCTCACTGCTCTTTATTATTAGCCAGCCAGCTTGTTGTAGTCTTTGGTCAGTAATGAAGTTGGCTTTGGAAAATTGACTTACAGATTTGTCCTCTTACAGCCTTACCGCAGTCACGCTAAACAGCCTTTCAAGTTGAGCCATGACGTGGTGGGACTCGGTAGCGCCTAGGGTCTTTTTTGCAATTGTATCTGCATCCGAAATGCCACGCTACAGTGTTTTCCAGCAAAACACTCAAGCATAGCATTCTGTATGCAAATTCAGTTGCAGTCACACTCAGAATATAGGCATGCTGCATATCACTTTAATCAGGAGAAGCTGCTTGTGCATTCTGTTCCAGTACATTGCATCTAAGATGCATTTTGGGCTGAAAAAATTCACAAAAAGACGCTCAGCGCTACTGAGTCATACGGAACACATTATGTGTAATGCAATTTACAGTATATCACACAGAGCAAAGATATAGGAGGACACATCTGTATATTACTTTATTTTATGATGGACATTTCAGGAGAAGGATCAGACTAGGCATTCCCACTTTAAACTTTCTCATACGTCCTAGAGGATTCTGGGGACTCCAAAAGGACTATGGGGTATAGACGGGATCCACGGGAGACATGGGCACTTTAAGACTTTAAAAGGGGTGTGAACTGGCTCCTCCCTCTATGCCCCTCCTCCAGACACCAGTTAGATTCTGTGCCCAGAGAGACTGGTCACACACTGAGGAGCTCTCCTGAGTTTCTCGGAAAAGACTTTATGTTAGGTTTATTATTTTCAGGGAGCACTGCTGGCAACAGGCTCCCTGCATCGTGGGACTAAGGGGAGAGAAGCAGACCTACTTCTGTGAGTTTAAAGGCTCTGCTTCTTAGGCTACTGGACACCATTAGCTCCAGAGGGTCTGATCACTTGGTTCGCCTAGCTGCTCATTCCCGGAGCCGCGCCATCGTCCCCCTCACAGAGCCTGAAGAAAGAAGCCGGGTGAGTAAAAGAAGAAAGAAGCCATTGCTCCCACACACAAACGGCACTACAAGGGTGCAGGGCACAGGGGGGGGGGGGGGCCTGGGCAGCAATAAAACCTCACTATCTATCCTGGCATAAGAGGTATACAGTGCATAGGCACTGTATACAGACCCCCGCCAGTATAAATATCTAGAAAATAGCGGGGCTGAAGTGCGCCATTAAGGCGGTCACAGCTCCAAACAGCGCCATTTTCTCCTCACAGAGACGCTGGCCCTGCCAAAGCACTGCTGAACAGCTCACAGTGGAAAATGGGGGGGGGGGGGGCACAGTGTATTGGTGCAATATATGTGAAAAGTAAAGCACAATAGATAGGGAGCATGGTGTAAAAGAGCTGGTAAACGTCTTCTGTGTATCCCTGACACAACATAGTCAGTGTAATGTCGGTGGGTGTTTAGTACATGTGTGTCGGCATGTCTGAGGCTGAGTACTCTGCCACAAAAACGGCTATGGGAATGCCTCAGTCGGCACCGCCGACGTCTGATGGTACTTGGTTCATGTAAATAAGTGTCCACATGTCAGTAGATGTATGCTTTTCCAAAGAGAAAACTATATGGGAGACACAGACGTGGGTGGGTGACCCTGTCGGCACCAACAAATCTGACTGGGTAAAGATTGACATAATAATGTGATGGATTTCAGAAAGCTATACCTGTATGTATATATATATATATATATATATAGATGTATGGTACGGTTGCATAGATCTGTGGCTCGAACACGCACGTAGTAATTTTTGTGGAGGGCGTAATATTGATAATATATTTCCCTCAGACCCCTCGGGTCGCAAAAAATTTATTTTGCCCAGTTACTACTCCCTGATATCGACACGTATACTATTTCTTAAGTCGACCATGATGTTCCCTGATTAAATCTAGAGATGAGCGCCGGAAATTTTTCGGGTTTTGTGTTTTGGTTTTGGGTTCGGTTCCGCGGCCGTGTTTTGGGTTCGACCGCGTTTTGGCAAAACCTCACCAAATTTTTTTTGTCGGATTCGGGTGTGTTTTGGATTCGGGTGTTTTTTTCAAAAAACACTAAAAAACAGCTTAAATCATAGAATTTGGGGGTCATTTTGATCCCAAAGTATTATTAACCTCAAAAACCATAATTTACACTCATTTTCAGTCTATTCTGAATACCTCACACCTCACAATATTATTTTTAGTCCTAAAATTTGCACCTAGGTCGCTGGATGACTAAGCTAAGCGACCCTAGTGGCCGACACAAACACCGGGCCCATCTAGGAGTGTCACTGCAGTGTCACGCAGGATGTCCCTTCCAAAAAACCCTCCCCAAACAGCACATGACGCAAAGAAAAAAAGAGGCGCAATGAGGTAGCTGTGTGAGTAAGATAAGCGACCCTAGTGGCCGACACAAACACCGGGCCCATCTAGGAGTGTCACTGCAGTGTCACGCAGGATGTCCCTTCCAAAAAACCCTCCCCAAACAGCACATGACGCAAAGAAAAAAAGAGGCGCAATGAGGTAGCTGTGTGAGTAAGATAAGCGACCCTAGTGGCCGACACAAACACCGGGCCCATCTAGGAGTGTCACTGCAGTGTCACGCAGGATGTCCCTTCCAAAAAACCCTCCCCAAAAAGCACATGACGCAAAGAAAAAAAGAGGCGCAATGAGGTAGCTGTGTGAGTAAGATAAGCGACCCTAGTGGCCGACACAAACACCGGGCCCATCTAGGAGTGGCACTGCAGTGTCACGCAGGATGTCCCTTCCAAAAAACCCTCCCCAAACAGCACATGACGCAAAGAAAAAAAGAGGCGCAATGAGGTAGCTGTGTGAGTAAGATAAGCGACCCTAGTGGCCGACACAAACACCGGGCCCATCTAGGAGTGTCACTGCAGTGTCACGCAGGATGTCCCTTCCAAAAAACCCTCCCCAAACAGCACATGACGCAAAGAAAAAAAGAGGCGCAATGAGGTAGCTGTGTGAGTAAGATAAGCGACCCTAGTGGCCGACACAAACACCGGGCCCATCTAGGAGTGTCACTGCAGTGTCACGCAGGATGTCCCTTCCAAAAAACCCTCCCCAAACAGCACATGACGCAAAGAAAAAAAGAGGCGCAATGAGGTAGCTGTGTGAGTAAGATAAGCGACCCTAGTGGCTGACACAAACACCGGGCCCATCTAGGAGTGTCACTGCAGTGTCACGCAGGATGTCCCTTCCAAAAAACCCTCCCCAAACAGCACATGACGCAAAGAAAAAAAGAGGCGCAATGAGGTAGCTGTGTGAGTAAGATAAGCGACCCTAGTGGCCGACACAAACACCGGGCCCATCTAGGAGTGTCACTGCAGTGTCACGCAGGATGTCCCTTCCAAAAAACCCTCCCCAAACAGCACATGACGCAAAGAAAAAAAGAGGCGCAATGAGGTAGCTGTGTGAGTAAGATAAGCGACCCTAGTGGCCGACACAAACACCAGGCCCATCTAGGAGTGGCACTGCAGTGTCACGCAGGATGTCCCTTCCAAAAAACCCTCCCCAAACAGCACATGACGCAAAGAAAAATTAAAGAAAAAAGAGGTGCAAGATGGAATTGTCCTTGGGCCCTCCCACCCACCCTTATGTTGTATAAACAGGACATGCACACTTTAACCAACCCATCATTTCAGTGACAGGGTCTGCCACACGACTGTGACTGAAATGACGGGTTGGTTTGGACCCCCACCAAAAAAGAAGCAATTAATCTCTCCTTGCACAAACTGGCTCTACAGAGGCAAGATGTCCACCTCATCATCATCCTCCGATATATCACCGTGTACATCCCCCTCCTCACAGATTATCAATTCGTCCCCACTGGAATCCACCATCTCAGCTCCCTGTGTACTTTGTGGAGGCAATTGCTGCTGGTCAATGTCTCCACGGAGGAATTGATTATAATTCATTTTAATGAACATCATCTTCTCCACATTTTCTGGATGTAACCTCGTACGCCGATTGCTGACAAGGTGAGCGGCGGCACTAAACACTCTTTCGGAGTACACACTTGTGGGAGGGCAACTTAGGTAGAATAAAGCCAGTTTGTGCAAGGGCCTCCAAATTGCCTCTTTTTCCTGCCAGTATAAGTACGGACTGTGTGACGTGCCTACTTGGATGCGGTCACTCATATAATCCTCCACCATTCTTTCAATGGTGAGAGAATCATATGCAGTGACAGTAGACGACATGTCCGTAATCGTTGTCAGGTCCTTCAGTCCGGACCAGATGTCAGCATCAGCAGTCGCTCCAGACTGCCCTGCATCACCGCCAGCGGGTGGGCTCGGAATTCTGAGCCTTTTCCTCGCACCCCCAGTTGCGGGAGAATGTGAAGGAGGAGATGTTGACAGGTCGCGTTCCGCTTGACTTGACAATTTTCTCACCAGCAGGTCTTTCAACCCCAGCAGACTTGTGTCTGCCGGAAAGAGAGATCCAAGGTAGGCTTTAAATCTAGGATCGAGCACGGTGGCCAAAATGTAGTGCTCTGATTTCAACAGATTGACCACCCGTGAATCCTTGTTAAGCGAATTAAGGGCTCCATCCACAAGTCCCACATGCCTAGCGGAATCGCTCCATGTTAGCTCCTCCTTCAATGTCTCCAGCTTCTTCTGCAAAAGCCTGATGAGGGGAATGACCTGACTCAGGCTGGCAGTGTCTGAACTGACTTCACGTGTGGCAAGTTCAAAGGGCATCAGAACCTTGCACAACATTGAAATCATTCTCCACTGCGCTTGAGACAGGTGCATTCCACCTCCTATATCGTGCTCAATTGTATAGGCTTGAATGGCCTTTTGCTGCTCCTCCAACCTCTGAAGCATATAGAGGGTTGAATTCCACCTCGTTACCACTTCTTGCTTCAGATGATGGCAGGGCAGGTTCAGTAGTTTTTGGTGGTGCTCCAGTCTTCTGTACGTGGTGCCTGTACGCCGAAAGTGTCCCGCAATTCTTCTGGCCACCGACAGCATCTCTTGCACGCCCCTGTCGTTTTTTTAAAAATTCTGCACCACCAAATTCAAGGTATGTGCAAAACATGGGACGTGCTGGAATTTGCCCATATTTAATGCACACACAATATTGCTGGCGTTGTCCGATGCCACAAATCCACAGGAGAGTCCAATTGGGGTAAGCCATTCCGCGATGATCTTCCTCAGTTGCCGTAAGAGGTTTTCAGCTGTGTGCGTATTATGGAAAGCGGTGATACAAAGCGTAGCCTGCCTAGGAAAGAGTTGGCGTTTGCGAGATGCTGCTACTGGTGCCGCCGCTGCTGTTCTTGCGGCGGGAGTCCATACATCTACCCAGTGGGCTGTCACAGTCATATAGTCCTGACCCTGCCCTGCTCCACTTGTCCACATGTCCGTGGTTAAGTGGACATTGGGTACAACTGCATTTTTTAGGACACTGGTGAGTCTTTTTCTGACGTCCGTGTACATTCTCGGTATCGCCTGCCTAGAGAAGTGGAACCTAGATGGTATTTGGTAACGGGGGCACACTGCCTCAATAAATTGTCTAGTTCCCTGTGAACTAACGGCGGATACCGGACGCACGTCTAACACCAACATAGTTGTCAAGGCCTCAGTTATCCGCTTTGCAGCAGGATGACTGCTGTGATATTTCATCTTCCTCGCAAAGGACTGTTGGACAGTCAATTGCTTACTGGAAGTAGTACAAGTGGGCTTACGACTTCCCCTCTGGGATGACCATCGACTCCCAGCAGCAACAACAGCAGCGCCAGCAGCAGTAGGCGTTACACGCAAGGATGCATCGGAGGAATCCCAGGCAGGAGAGGACTCGTCAGAATTGCCAGTGACATGGCCTGCAGGACTATTGGCATTCCTGGGGAAGGAGGAAATTGACACTGAGGGAGTTGGTGGGGTGGTTTGCGTGAGCTTGGTTACAAGAGGAAGGGATTTACTGGTCAGTGGACTGCTTCCGCTGTCGCCCAAAGTTTTTGAACTTGTCACTGACTTATTATGAATGCGCTGCAGGTGACGTATAAGGGAGGATGTTCCGAGGTGGTTAACGTCCTTACCCCTACTTATTACAGCTTGACAAAGGCAACACACGGCTTGACACCTGTTGTCCGCTTTTCTGTTGAAATACCTCCACACTGAAGAGCTGATTTTTTTGGTATTTTCACCAGGCATGTCAACGGCCATATTCCTCCCACGGACAACAGGTGTCTCCCCGGGTGCCTGACTTAAACAAACCACCTCACCATCAGAATCCTCCTGGTCAATTTCCTCCCCAGCGCCAGCAACACCCATATCCTCCTCATCCTGGTGTACTTCAACACTGACATCTTCAATCTGACTATCAGGAACTGGACTGCGGGTGCTCCTTCCAGCACTTGCAGGGGGCGTGCAAATGGTGGAAGGCGCATGCTCTTCACGTCCAGTGTTGGGAAGGTCAGGCATCGCAACCGACACAATTGGACTCTCCTTGTGGATTTGGGATTTCGAAGAACGCACAGTTCTTTGCGGTGCTTTTGCCAGCTTGAGTCTTTTCAGTTTTCTAGCGAGAGGCTGAGTGCTTCCATCCTCATGTGAAGCTGAACCACTAGCCATGAACATAGGCCAGGGCCTCAGCCGTTCCTTGCCACTCCGTGTGGTAAATGGCATATTGGCAAGTTTACGCTTCTCCTCCGACAATTTTATTTTAGGTTTTGGAGTCTTTTTTTACTGATATTTGGTGTTTTGGATTTGACATGCTCTGTACTATGACATTGGGCATCGGCCTTGGCAGACGACGTTGCTGGCATTTCATCGTCTCGGCCATGACTAGTGGCAGCAGCTTCAGCACGAGGTGGAAGTGGATCTTGATCTTTCCCTAATTTTGGAACCTCAACATTTTTGTTCTCCATATTTTAATAGGCACAACTAAAAGGCACCTCAGGTAAACAATGGAGATGGATGGATACTAGTATACTTATGGATGGACTGCCGAGTGCCGACACAGAGGTAGCTACAGCCGTGGACTAACGTACTGTGTCTGCTGCTAATATAGACTGGATGATTGATAATGAGATGAAATCAATATATATATATGTATGTATATATAATATCACTAGTACTGCAGCCGGACAGGTAGATAATATATTTATTAGGTAATGATGACTGATGACGGACCTGCTGGACACTGTCAGCTCAGCAGCACCGCAGACTGCTACAGTAAGCTACTATACTATAGTAGTATGTACAAAGAAGAAAGAAAAAAAAAAACCACGGGTAGGTGGTATACAATTATGGATGGACTGCCGAGTGCCGACACAGAGGTAGCTACAGCCGTGGACTAACGTACTGTGTCTGCTGCTAATATAGACTGGATGATTGATAATGAGATGAAATCAATATATATATGTATGTATATATAATATCACTAGTACTGCAGCCGGACAGGTAGATAATATATTTATTAGGTAATGATGACTGATGACGGACCTGCTGGACACTGTCAGCTCAGCAGCACCGCAGACTGCTACAGTAAGCTACTATACTATAGTAGTATGTACAAAGAAGAAAGAAAAAAAAAACCACGGGTAGGTGGTATACAATTATGGATGGACTGCCGAGTGCCGACACAGAGGTAGCTACAGCCGTGGACTAACGTACTGTGTCTGCTGCTAATATAGACTGGATGATTGATAATTAGATGAAATCAATATATATATGTATGTATATATAATATCACTAGTACTGCAGCCGGACAGGTAGATAATATATTTATTAGGTAATGATGACTGATGACGGACCTGCTGGACACTGTCAGCTCAGCAGCACCGCAGACTGCTACAGTAAGCTACTATACTATAGTAGTATGTACAAAGAAGAAAGAAAAAAAAAACCACGGGTAGGTGGTATACAATTATGGATGGACTGCTGAGTGCCGACACAGAGGTAGCTACAGCCGTGGACTAACGTACTGTGTCTGCTGCTAATATAGACTGGATGATTGATAATGAGATGAAATCAATATATATATGTATGTATATATAATATCACTAGTACTGCAGCCGGACAGGCAGATAATATATTTATTAGGTAATGATGACTGATGACGGACCTGCTGGACACTGTCAGCTCAGCAGCACCGCAGACTGCTACAGTAAGCTACTATACTCTATAGTAGTATGTACAAAGAAGAAAAAAAAAACCACGGGTAGGTGGTATACAATTATGGATGGACTGCCGAGTGCCGACACAGAGGTAGCTACAGCCGTGGACTAACGTACTGTGTCTGCTGCTAATATAGACTGGATGATTGATAATGAGATGAAATCAATATATATATGTATGTATATATAATATCACTAGTACTGCAGCCGGACAGGTAGATAATATATTTATTAGGTAATGATGACTGATGACGGACCTGCTGGACACTGTCAGCTCAGCAGCACCGCAGACTGCTACAGTAAGCTACTATACTATAGTAGTATGTACAAAGAAGAAAGAAAAAAAAAAAACACGGGTAGGTGGTATACAATTATGGATGGACTGCTGAGTGCCGACACAGAGGTAGCTACAGCCGTGGACTAACGTACTGTGTCTGCTGCTAATATAGACTGGATGATTGATAATGAGATGAAATCAATATATATATGTATGTATATATAATATCACTAGTACTGCAGCCGGACAGGTAGATAATATATTTATTAGGTAATGATGACTGATGACGGACCTGCTGGACACTGTCAGCTCAGCAGCACCGCAGACTGCTACAGTAAGCTACTATACTCTATAGTAGTATGTACAAAGAAGAAAGAAAAAGAAAAAAACCACGGGTAGGTGGTATACAATTATGGATGGACTGCCGAGTGCCGACACAGAGGTAGCTACAGCCGTGGACTAACGTACTGTGTCTGCTGCTAATATAGAGTCTAGACTGGATGATAAATTATTGATAATGAGATGAAATCAATATAATATCACTAGTACTGCAGCCGGACAGGTACTATATATATTTATTATGTAATGACTGATGACGGACCTGCTGGACACTGTCAGGTCAGCACAGCACCGCAGACTGCTACAGTAAGCTACTATAGTAGTATGTATAAAGAAGAATGAAAAAAAAAAAACCACGGGTAGGTGGTATACAATATTATATATATATATATATATTATATACAATTATATATATATATATATATATATATATATATTAAACTGGTGGTGATTGATTATTAAACTGGTGGTCACTTCAGGACAGGTCACGTTGCAACTTGCAACTAGTACTCCGAGGCCTAAGCAGACAATCACAAAATATATTATTATACTGGTGGTCAGTGTGGTCACAACAATGGCAGTGTGGCACTGACTCTGGCAGCAAAAGTGTGCACTGTACGTTATATGTACTCCTGAGTCCTGCTCTCAGACTCTAACTGCTCCCCACTGTCAGTGTCTCCCCCACAAGTCAGATAATACACTTACAGTCACACTATCTAATCTATAAATATCACTTCAGCAAGTAGTATAGTAGTATACAGTAGTACTCCTCCTAATAATGCTCCCCGAAAATACTGTGTCTCTCTCTTCTCTAAACGGAGAGGACGCCAGCCACGTCCTCTCCCTATGACTCTCAATGCACGTGTGAAAATGGCGGCGACGCGCGGCTCCTTATATAGAATCCGAGTCTCGCGATAGAATCCGAGCCTCGCGAGAATCCGACAGCGTGATGATGACGTTCGGGCGCGCTCGGGTTAGCCGAGCAAGGCGGGAAGATCCGAGCCTGCTCGGACCCGTGTAAAAAACCTTAAGTTCGGGCGGGTTCGGATTCAGAGGAACCGAACCCGCTCATCTCTAATTAAATCCACAACATCGGCATTCAATACATGTTTCATAAACATTAAGAACGTATTAACGTCACTAGGGACCCTGCTGTTCCTGACAAAAATATATATATGAGATATATATATAGATTTATGTGTGTATATGGGTATTTAAATGTGTATATTCATATAAAAGTTTATAATGAATGCTGAAGTAAAGTTATTCCTTCTCATGTGCTGGTCGCTCTGTTATAAAAGCTCTAGGTCAGCCGTGACAAGATGGTTACAAATCCTCACGAGGAGTCCGAGTGTTTATTCGTTTCCCGCCGTGGATAGAATAAAGTGAGTCAACCCCTGTTTCTGCATGGGGCCCTGTCACAAAGGATCGTATACAGGAAGCTAAGTGATATTTTAATTATATACGTTGATTATGCTTGCATTACATGCACATGGGGGAGTGCTTATGTTCAGAAATGGTCGGTTTCTTTGTCATCCGATATAATTACCCTGGGAGGAGATGGGATACTCCTTAAGTTGGGTCATATCTAGAACAGTGTGGCATACTACCGTGCGACTACAAGGCATTTGGAACTTTTTGGTTCGCGGGCCAATTCCATGGCGGTCTCGCCTAGGAGGGCATTGTGGATTCACCAAGGGGATGCTGGTGCTGACTCCCAGAAGAAGCGGAGTCTCTTACCTATGAAGGTGAAGCCTGGTTTGGTGATGGCTTTGTTAATATGCTTGCGGCAGATACCACTGGTAAGTCTACCTTCTTGCCCTAGGATACCCCACTACGGTTGGGGACGCATTATTGTAGGATGCAGTCATTTCGACCGAATGGATAAGGTTTCCCTTTTCTTTACAGGTAAAGGAAGGTTAAAAGAGGTAGGAGGTCAGCTACCTTTTTCAAGTTCACAGGCAGAACTCGTCCTATGTTTTCTGCCACGCCCACCTCAGGACGTTGGTTCTATCTTGCGGGAGCCCACACCGGTGGGACCACATCTAAAACTCTTCAGTCAGCCTTGTAAAGGACATGGACCAGTGAGTTAAGGATAGAGTCCCTAGTGGGACTTACAGGAGTTTTTTCAGGCGTTTCCCCTCACTATTTTTTTCAAATAGACTTTACCGATTCTCCTTTGGACAGGGAGGTAGTAAGTGATGCAATACAAGAGTTGCGTCAGGATCAGGTCATTGTCCTGCTGTCCCGGTCAAAAAAAAAAAAAGAGGAGAAGCTGTTATTCAAGCCTTTTCGTGCTTCCGAGGCCGGACGGCTCTATCAGACCAAATCTTATATCTGAAATCTCAAATTTCCTACTTAAAATCCATGAGGGATTCTCTCATGGCAGGTTTCTGTAGTCTGAAAATGGAGAAAGTAGGCCTAATTATGGTTTCTTTCGCATTAGGCTTACCTGAGGTTTGCGATTCAGGATTGTCATTGCCAGTTCACCAGATTAATGGCGGTATGATGGGTTTCCTTCGATAGGAAGGAGACATAATTATTCTGTACTGCATCGCTCTATGGATTACGGAGGGATCAAGAAGCAAAATGGTGAAAAACGTTGTTTCTCCCTGACAGTTTTTCGGCAGCAGAATTTGCCAAAATCCCTGTTGGTTCCAACGATGCTGTGGTCGGCTTGGGAAATATTATTTGCTTCCAGTGAAAAAAGCTCTAAGGATTCGGAGTCTGGTCAGACCTGCAACAATCCTTCAATACATTCAGTTACTGGAAAAGAGGGTTGCGGCCTACGAGGCCATTCAGTGGGCAGCTTGCATGCCAGAGTGTTAGCGGGACCTGTTGGACAAGTGGTCCGGTTCCCACCTGGGATAATCATGGTTTCAAGACCAGAATATCACTCCTGTGGTAGCGGCGCAATTCTCACCGAGGACAAGGGTCAAGTTATGATACTTGTCACCACGATAACGGTATGAAGTTAAGGGCCGTTTATAACGGTTTTCTGCAAACAAAGACCGGAGAAGAAATGGCAGAAGCCAGAAAGCTTTGTCGCTGGGCGACGAAAATGTTTACGTGCTCTGTCAGCGATGTTCATTCCAAGAGTGGACAGCGGGGAAGCAAACTTCCTCGGCGGACACGTTCTCCAGCCAGGAGAGTGGAGTCTTCATCAAGCGAGTGTCACAGAAGTGACAAGTTTTGGGGAATTCCATAAAAAGACAAGATGGCGTCTCACCTCGACAAGAAAATTTAGAGATATTGTTCCTGGTCGAGGGTCCCTCAAGTGATAGCGGGGGACGCCCTAATGACACCGTGGGTGTTTTGGTCGGTCTATGTGTTCCCTCCACTTCCACTCTTTCCGAAGATGCTAAAAGATCATACGGAGAACAAAGGTTCAGGTGATCCTCATTCTTCCAGACTGATCACGGAGGGCTGGTATCCGGATCTTCAGGATTTACTCATAGGAGTTCTCTGACCTCTTCCTCTGAGAGAGGATCTGTTACAGCAGGGGCCGTGTATGTTCCAGGATGTACTGCGGTTTCCATTGACTGCCTAGGGGTTGCACGCCGGATCCCAACCCGAAGGGGTATTCCCAGTGAAGTCATCCCTACTCTTCTTCAAGCAGAAAAGAAGTAACGTTATTTTTGGAGAAAGTATGTGTCTTGGTGTGAATCCAAGAAAGTTCCTACGGAAGTATTCCAGTTGGGTCGTTTTCTCCATTCTTTTCTTATAAGATCGTGTGGATGCGGGTCTTAAGTTGGGCTCGATTAAGGTTCAGTTTTAAGCCTTATCAGGTTTCTTCCTACAACAATTAGCCTCCTTTTCCAGAGGTTCAAACTTTCGTAAAAGGAGTGTTGCACATCCATCTTCCCTTGTGCCCCTGTGGCACCAGGGGATCTTACCGTGGGTTGCAGTTCCTGCAATTTCATTGGTTGAATTGTTCAAAGGTTGAGTGAAAAGTCCTCACTTGGAAAGTGGTCATGCGGTTGGTTTTGGCATCCGCAAGGCGGGTATCTGAATTAGCGGTTTATCTCACAGTAGCCCTGTTTAATCTACCAGATAGAGCAGAGTTGAGAACTTGTCGGCACTTTCTGCCAAAAGTGGTTTCATCGCTTCACATGAACCAACCTAGTGTGGTGCCGGTGGCTACTGACGCCTGGGCGACATTGAAATATCTTGATGTGGTCTAAGTTTTGAAACTCTCTGTTGCCAGAATGGCTCACATTAGGAAAACAGATGCTCTGTTTATCCTGTATGTTCCCAACGAGATTGGGGTTCCTACTGCCGAGCAGACTATTCCATGCTGGATCTGTGATACGATTCAGCAGGCTCATTCTACGGCTGGATTGCTGTTGCCAAAATCGGTGTAGGCCCATTCTACCAGAAAGGTGGGCGCGTTCTGGGCGGCTGCCCGAGGGATTTTGGTATTACAGCTTTGTCAAGCGGCTCCTTGGTCGGGTTCAAACACCTTTGCGAGGGTTACAAGTTTGATACCCTAGCTTATACCTCATGTTGGTTAATTGGTGCTGCAGAGTCATCCGCGCACTCCCGCCCGTTCTGGAGCTTTGGTATAGACCCCATGGTCCTTTTGGAGTCCCCAGCATCCTCAAGGACGTATGAGAAAATTTAATTTTAATACCTACCGGTAAATCCTTTACTCTTAGTCCGTAGAGTATGCTGGGCGCCCGTCCCAGTGCGTACTGTGTCTGCAGTTATTAGTTTTGTTTACACACATGCTGTGTTACTTTTCAGTCGGCCTGTTGCTGACGTAATTCATGCCGTGGCATATATTATGCAGGGCCGTTTCTAGCCAATTTGGCTCCCAGTGCGAGATTTTAAAAATGCGCCCCCCCATTCACATAAGAAAAAATGCGCCCCCCCCCCATAGATATAAAGAGGAAAAGTATGCACGCGCCTAAGGCGTGCGCGCTCCCGGCAAGGGGGCGTGACCTCGTTAAATGGGCGTGGCTTTGTTAAGATGGGTGTGGCCTCATCTGATCTCATCATCATGGCCACCACACGATAAAAAAAAAAGTCCTCATTTTACACATTACAGCAGGCACACGACCCCACTTTACACAGCACGGCAGGCAAGTGTCCCCATTTTACACAGCACGGTAGGCAAGTGTCCCCATTTTACACAGCACGGTAGGCAAGTGTCCCCATTTTATACATTGCGGCAGGCACGTGATCCCATTTTACACATTGCGGCAGGAAAGTGTCCCCATTTTACACATTACGGCAGGCACATGCCTCCATTTTACACAGTACGGCAGGCAAGTGTTCACATTTTACACATTGCGGCAGGAAAGTGTCCCCATTTTACACATTGCGGCAGGAAAGTGTCCCCATTTTACACATTGCGGCAGGAAAGTGTCCCCATTTTACACATTGCGGCAGGAAAGTGTCCCCATTTTACACATTGCGGCAGGCACGTGCCCCCATTTTACACAGCATGGCAGGCAAGTGTCCCCATTTTACACATTCCGGCAGACAGGTGTCCCCATTTTACACATTCCAGCAGACAGGTGTCCCCATTTTACACATTCCGGCAGACAAGTGTCCCCATTTTACACAGTACGGCAGGTGGTGGTGGGGGGGAGGGAGAGAGAGAGAGAGGGAGAGGGGCTGACTTACATTTGAAGTGGTTCTTCCCGCTCTTCAGCCGCCTCTCCCTCGTCTGCGCAGCGCTGGCCGTCTTGGCTCCCCCTTCTCCCTCCTCGGGGGGCGGGGTTTCGCGGAATGACACGATTGCATCGTGACGTCACGACGCAAACGCGTCATTCCACGAAATCCCGCCCCCCGAGCTGGGCACTCGCGAGGAGAGGGAAGGGGGGTTTGAAAGTGCTCAGGAAGTGCCGCGGCGGGCACCCCGTGCGGTTGCACGGCTCGCCCGCCGCAAGAAACGGCACTGATATTATGCTATTATTGCTGGTGTTTACACACAGGTTGTGTTACGTTTTCTGGCAGCTGCATGTTTTTCATGCCGTCAACTGGTGTTCTATTGAATGCCAAGTTCTGCGGCATGCTGGAGGTGTGAGCTGGTTTGTCGCTCACCGTGGTTTAAATGATAAATTCTTTCCTCGAAATGTCCGTCTCCCTGGGCACAGTTCTTTAACTGGAGTCTGGAGGAGGGGCATTGAGGGAGGAGCCAGTTCACACCCCTTTTAAAGTCTAAAAGTGCCCATGTCTCCTGCGGATCCCGTCTATACCCCATGGTCCTTTTGGAGTCCCCAGCATCCTCTACGGACTAAGAGAAAAGGATTTACCGGTAGGTATTAAAATCCTATTTTCTCATTGTTTCTCTACTATGAGGAACCAGTGCAACTGGAAAGCTTTCCCCTGATGAATGAAAGAGACATTTTAAGAATATTTTTTGTTTACACTGTGGTGGAGTGTCCAGAAAATGGGAGAACGAGTGGTCTCAAGGCCACTCAGAGTCCATACCTTTGGTTATTAATGTCATCTATTTATCACAAATGATTCAGCCTTGCTTACGCCTGTAACAGCTATGACATGTAAAACGGTTCTGGTATGTATGGTCGACCATGTTAAGGTCGACAGTCATTAGGTAGACCACTAATGGTCGACACTGAAATGTTCGATATGGAAAAATAGTCGACATATGAAAATGGTTGACACATGACAGATCGACACATGAAAAAGTCGACATGGATTTTTGAACTGTTTTTGGTGTAATTTTTCCGTAACATGACCAGGAACCCCAATTAGTGTACCACGTCCCCTTGCATGGCTCAATTCGCTCGCCATGCTGCAGGCAAAGTGCCTCGCTTCGCTACCGCTGCACTCGCCACAGGTTACTAATACCAAATGTAGTCCACGTGGATGGTAAAGTATGAAAAAATTAAAAATCTATTTTTTTTTAAAAAGCCATGTCGACCTTTTCCTGTGCGTACCTTTCATGTGTCGACCATTTTCATGTGTTGACCATTTGTCAATGTCAACCAATAGTGGTCAACCAAGTGACTGCCGACCTAAGTAGGGTCGACCTGCCAAACGGATGGATACCATGTAAAACACAATGCGAGTCATTCCGAGTTGATCACTCGCTACCGTTTTTCGCAGTGCAGTGAACAGGTTACTACTGCGCATGCGTATGCACCGCAATGCGCATGTGCGTCCTATGGATATAAAGCGGATCGTTGCTGAGCGATGGATTTAATGAAGAATCCATTCACACAGCCAATCGCAAGGAGCTTGACAGAAAGTGGGCGTTTGTGGTTGTCAACTGACCGTTTTCTGGGAGTGGTGCGGCGAACACAGGCGTGTCCAGGCGTTTGGAGGGCAGATGTCTGACGTCAATTTCGGAACCTGCAATGCTGGATTCATCGCACAGGGTAAGTAACTCTTACCCTGGTCTTGTTCTACACAAAACTTTTTTTGCATAGCAGGGCTGCACAAGCGATCGCAGCCTTGCTATGCAAAAATACACTCCCCCATAGACAGCGTCTAGTTGATCGCACGGGCTGCAAAAAGTTGCAGCATGCGATCAACTCGGAATGACCCCCAATGCCATAAACAGTGGACTCCAAAAGTTAAAGTAGTTGACTCTGTCTGCTCAAACAAGCATTTTTCACCACTAGTGTCTAAACCATTTTGTCACAGATGTCTGATAAAATGCATAATTGTAGCTTTTATTCCAGGAAATTCCAAACTGTGAAAGATAATTATTATTTAGGAGACAAGTAACTCTTGGTTAGTAATATGGCTCTGGAGGAGGGTCACTTTCTGCTTGAGGGAGCAAAATATCCAGTGAAAATAAACTTTAATGACTTACTATATGTAAAATTAACCAGTGCTTGAACCATCACCAAGCAAGATGGTCTCTGTTCTATTTTTTTTTTTTTTTATCTGTGCACTACCTTTTGTCTGGGACTGGGAGGAAAGAAATGAAGAGCTTACACATTTTCCTTTTAGTTTGAGTCCAGGGGTATAAAGATCCACGCTGGGCCCCCGGGAAAATGGTGGGGGCATGGCTTAATGAAGTGGGCGTGACTATGTCCTTTAATATAAAAATATTTTAATAATAGTGTGGCGCCATTTTAACATGGGGGTAAGGCATGGGGGAGGGCACCCACTTCCTACCTTATTTGGTCTGGAAACGGGTCTCTCCACCCTGGCCAGCACCATCTTCCCAGTGATATTTGGCAAGATGACGTTGACCACTAGAGAGCAAAGACTCTGGCACAGATATCACTGGGAAGATAGTGCCGCCAGCCACAGCACAGGATGGTATACTCAGGAGGGGGGTGTTAGTGGACCCGGACCCCGCCGGGCCCCTCCAGCAGCCCGGCCCTGTGTAATTTGTACCCCCCCTCTCTGTGCCACTGTTTGAGTCACAAAATGAAGAATCTTCAGTAAATGCAATCCTGTCTTAAAAAAGGATGTACTGTGTTGTCTCTGAAACTACCATTTTGAAAACTAATCCAATTGGGAAATCCATTGTACTATATAATCCAAACTATATTCATTATTATTTTATTGGGTGCATGCCTCATGCTTTTTTGGTCATGATAGAGTACAGAAGACCTAAAACTAATTCTGCATAACAATTGGTGTCCCATCCATTCAGATGTTAAGTATTATATTTTGTTATGTCCATCTTCACAAAACTGTACACCAACCATCTTATTGCTTTTACTACCTTTGTTCACCCCAACTCATCCATGACACTTGGTAGTTGAGAAAAATTTCTCTATGGTTACCAATTTAATGCCACTGAAGGACTCCCTTCAGCACTGAAATTTTTGTGGTACTTCATCAAAGAGAGATTCTGGTTACACAGAATTCCACAAGATATAGGGAGAAATTTTATTGCTCACATTAAGTTAATGGGGATTAAAAAGGGAGGTACTGTAGCCTCTGGCTTTAACGCCCATGGCAATTCAGTTGCACTCCCTTTTTCTCCCAACAGCCTTGTTACCGCCAATTAAATTAAAGTGTTAATGGATGTTAACACACACAGGCTCTCATTCAGTACAGATCGCAGCTGTAATTAACAGCCAGTGGCGCACGCAGGGGGGTTTCTGAGTGCCCAGAACCCCCCCCCCCCATACCAGCCAAAATAGATGGAGACAGCTGTGTCTCTGTCTCAGTAAAAACCGCAACCACGATCGCGATCGTGATCACTGAAGCTGCTACTGCATGGAGCTTTCGTCGGGGCAGAGCTCAGGCTGTTCACAGCAGCACGTGAAAATTGCTGCTCCCGCCCCTGCTCCTCACATTCTACCATGACAAGGCCCCAGATGTGTGTGAATGTGAGTGTATGTGATATGTAAATATATATTTTAATAAACACAATACAGTATACAGTAAGGCATACTATATACCATATATATATATATATATATATATATATATACATATATATATATATATATATATGTGTGTGTACTGCAGAGATGTCCAGAATTTGGGGGCTTTATATATATATATATATATGCATACAACATAGGTTGTATGTATATATAATATATATATATATATTTTTTAATCTGTATACTGCTTCACAAACGCATTATTAAAGGATGCTGAAACGTTGCTAAACAAGCCTATTTGTGGACATTGATTATTGAACGGAGTGCCGCCGTATTGTTTGTATGGGGACGCGTCTGTGCAGGACACACGTCGTGGAGGGCACTCGGCAAAGTTATTCTATAAGTGTACCCGTGGAGTGCCAGAATTTGGAAGTATATATATACAAAATAGTGGATCAGTGCGCTCGTCCTTGTCTATATAACTGTTCACACAACCCAGTAATTATATTCCTTATATGTTATTAAGAATATTGTATTAAGCTCTGATAAGATCTTCTACAATTATAAATGTACCCCTGAAGAAGTCTTTTGTATAAGACGAAACGCGTTGGGTTGTCTATGTTTTGGCGTTATCTCCGAACCAACTTTAAGGAGAAGGAGAAGACTGTTGTGATCCACTTGCAATTGTATTCAACACTGAGAATTATACATCTTTCACTGTGGAATAATACGTCTCTTCTGTATTAGTTTTGAATGTGTTTTAATAAATGTTTTATGATGGAACATGTTATTACTGTGCTTTAAAATAGGTTTTAACTAGTTAAGGATTAAAAGTGGGAGTTGATACGACCCCTTGGCGCCAGTTCTTCTATTGTTGCATATTCCTATTCCTAGTCCCTTCTAACAGGGGACTTAGTTGAACCAGGCAGCCTATATCCAATATCTTGTGCTTTATCCAAAGATATAGTTATATCCAATTAGCGCAGAGGGAGAGTATTTGTTTGGTGTATCATTTCTGTCAGTTACTCTCCGGTGCAGCTGGGCATTATGCCTTTGTTTAACTATCGCAAGAGTAGGAATCAAAAATGTAAAACCATATTTTTAGAAGAAATGTTTGATATAGAGCAGACGGATGATGAAGTCAATGAGGAGTATTATCACCTTTTAAATAAAATGGAAAAATTAGCCACTAGAGAGTTGAAAAGTTGGTACGACCTTATTACACTCGAAAAGTACCTGGAGGTAGGACGTGTCCCCTGAGGTTTGAGGTTAAATAAAACCCCTATTATGGGAACACAAAATGAAGAATTCACTAAGAGTTGCAATAGAATCTTGGACGAAAGTGCTGCTAGATTGGTAGATCTTAGTAGATCTTAGTAAAAGAAAACAAATACTGAGCAACATCCCCAAACAGGTAATTTCAAATTTAAACTTGTAATTTATTTTGTATGCTCTGGACATGGCTACTAATAACAAATGCACAGACAAAATTCTTAAAGCTATGTCTGCAAATGCTAGGAGCTTAGGAGACAAAATTCCAGAGCTAATTGCGATAATGACAAGGGATAACCTGGATTTTGTGGCAATTACAAAGTCTTGGTGCAATGAGAATCATGACTGGGACTTAGCTATACCAGGATACAATTTATTTAGGAAGGATAGAATAGGAAGAATAGGAGGAGGGGTAGCAATGTATGTGATAAAAAGCATAAATGCTACTTTAATACAAAATATTGAAGCCAAAACTGAGGCCCTTTGGGTCACCATAGAAACTGGGAAGAAGGACATTATTCGCATTGGGGTGATCTATAGACCAGCAGGCCAGGGGCAGGATTTGGACAAGAACCTATTGTTGGACATCTCTAAAATGGCTTTAAAGGGAGAAGTCATAATCATGGGAGACTTTAATTTACCTGATGTAAATTGGGAGGGGTCTTTTGCAAGTTCAGCTACAAGTGGCAAATTTCTACATTCCTTACAGGGAGCATCTCTCAAGCAATTGGTGAGGGAGCCCACTCGCAAAGACTCAATATTAGATCTAATTCTTACAAATGGTGATAGGATATCTGATATATATGTGGGTGAGCACCTGGGATCCAGTGATCATCAAGCAGTATGGTTTAGTATAAAGACAGGATCCAACTCCTGTCACACAAAAACAAAGGTGTTGGATTTTAGAAATGCTGACTTTGCAAAAATGGGGAGATGTTTAAGTGATTCATTGGCAGACTGGAGGAACTTGGAAGGAGTGCAGGAGAGGTGGAAAAAACTGAAAAGTACAATACTAAGTGCAACAGACCTTTGTATCAAAATGGTTAGGAAAAGCACCAGGAAAAGGAAGCCAGTGTGGTTCACAAAAGAAGTATCAACTAGTGTGAAAGCAAACAAGATGGCTTTTAGGAAATACAAACAGACTCAAAATAATAACGACAAAGAGGTGTATCTGGACAGACGGAAGGATGCTAAGAAAATGATCAGACGTGCAAAGGCAGAAGCTGAGGAGAAAATGGCCCAGTCAGTAGATAAAGGGGGCAAAACTTTTTTTAAGTATACAGTATAAGTGAAAGGAGAAAATCAAATGGAGGAATAATAAGACTTAAGACAGAGAGTGAGCATTTGGTGGAGGGAGACAAGGCAATAGCAGATCACCTAAATAATTATTTTTGCTCAGTATTTACTACAGAAGAAGGGATGGGGCCACAGTTAAGTTGCAAGGACATTCATAAAAATAAGGTAGATGAAAATACATTTACAGAGGAGAAGGTCCTAACAGAACTTTCAAAACTAAAAGTGGATAAATCAATGGGACCAGATGGGATACACCCAAGGATACTCAAAGAGCTAAAAGATGTGCTGGTTACACCTTTAACAGAATTATTTAACCAATAACTAAATACAGGTGCTATTCCAGAAGACTGGAAAAGAGCAAATGTAGTTCCACTGCACAAAAGTGGAAGCAAGGAATAAGCAAGTAACTACAGACCAGTAAGCCTTACATCAGTAGTAGGGAAAGTAATGGAAAAACTATTAAAAGAAAGAGTAGTGGAATTTCCTAAATCAAACAACTTACAGGATCCAAAACAGCATGGATTTACTGGTGGGAGATCATGCCAAACAAATCTTATTGACTTTTTTGACTCTGATGAAAATAATAGATCAAGGGGGAGCTGTAGATGTAGCATATCTAGACTTTAGTAAGGCATTTGACACTGTCCCACATCGCAGACTGCTAAATAAACTTGAAAGCCTGGGGGTGGATTATAAATCAGTTAAATGGATAAGAACCTGGTTGCAGGCTAGAAAACAGACAGTCGTAGTTAATGGAGTGCAATCTATGGAGGGAAATGTTACCAGTGGAGTACCCCAGGGATCTGTACTTGGTCCAGTTCTCTTTAATATCTTTGTTGGTGACATTGCAGATGGTATTGAAGGGAAGATATGCCTTTTTGCAGATGATACAAAGATATGCAACAGGGTAGACACACCGGGAGGGGTCAAACAAATGATTAATGACCTAGGTAGGCTTGAGAAATGGTCAAGAACGTGGCAACTACAGTTTAATGCTAAAAAATGCTAAATCTTGCACTTGGGTCTCAAAAACCCAAAGGCTAAGTATAGTATCAAGGGTACTATAATGGAAACTACTGAGGAGGAAAGAGATTTAGGAGTCACTATTTCAAGTGACTTGAAGGCAGGAAAGCAATGCAACAAAGCAATGAGGAAGGCAAGTCAGATGCTTGGTTGCATAGGGAGAGGAATCGGTAGCAGGAAAAAAGAAGTGATAATGCCACTGTATAGGTGATTGGTGCATCCCCATCTGGAATACTGTGTCCAGTTCTGGAGACCCTATCTCCAGAAGGATATAAATACATTAGAGAGTGTACAAAGAAGGACAACTAAAATGGTGCATGGCCTACATCACAAAACTTACCCGGAAAGGCTAAAAGATCTTAACATGTATAGTTTGGAGGAGAGAAGGGAAAGGGGGGACATGATAGAAACTTTCAAATATATCAAGGGTCTTAACAAAGTTCAGGAGGGAAACATTCTTCAAAGGAAAAGAAGTATTAGAACTCGAGGGCATACATTGAGACTAGAGGGGGGGAGGTTCAGGGGAAATTTAAGGAAAAATTACTTCACAGAAAGGGTAGTGGATAAGTGGAATAGCCTCCCATCAGAGGTGGTAGAGGCTAAGACTGTAGGGCAATTTAAACATGCTTGGGACAGGCATATGAATATCCTTACAAAGAATTAAGGTTAAAAAAGGGTTGAGATTGCCTAAAGGATAAAATAAAAAAGGGGCAGACTAGATGGGCCAAGTGGTTCTTATCTGCCATCAAATTCTATGTTTCTATGTTTTTCTATCTTATCGTTACCGAGAGAAAAAAGGAATTAGAGATGTTAGAAACAGATCTTAATAAACTTGAGACCATATTAGTCAAATTTAATAATGACGAGGAATTCAAGAGGGATGTGATTGACCTCCAATATAAATTGGATCGTCTAGAAAAGGAGATTATTTTACACAAACAAAAAAAGTTTGCAAGGGATAAATCTGACTACGATAGTGGAAAAATACACGATTGGGGGACCAACGTGAGTAATAAGATCGACTCAAAAAACTACCAAGCCCGTGGTGGTTGGAGAAGGTACGAGGATGATTTTAACAATGAGGTTTTCTATCCTAAACAGGATTATGGCCCTCATTCCGAGTTGTTCGCTCGCTAGCTGCTTTTAGCAGCATTGCACACGCTAAGCCGCCGCCTACTGGCTTAGCTTAGCAGAATTGCGAACGAAAGATTCGCAAAATTGCGAATAGAAATTTCTTAGCAGTTTCTGAGTAGCTCGACACTTACTCTGCCACTGCGATCAGTACAGTAAGTTTCGTTCCTGGTTTGACGTCACAAACACACCCAGCGTTCGCCCAGGCACTCCCCCGTTTATCCAGCCACTCCCGCGTTTTTCCCAGAAACTGCAGCGTTTTTTCACACACACCCATAAAACGGCCAGTTTCCGCACCAGAAACAACCACTTCCTGTCAATCACACTCCGATCACCAGAACGATGAAAAATCCTCGTAATGCCGTGAGTAAAATACCTAACTGTTGAGTAAAATAACTAAGCGCATGCACTCTGCGAACATTGTGCATGCGCAGTAAGTGACTAATCGCAATATAGAGAAAATCGGCAATGAGCGAACAACTCGGAATGAGGGCCTATGTTCCGTATTATCACTCCAAACAAAGAGGCCAATATGAGAATAGAAGAAGTTCATATCAATCACCCAGACGTAGATATGGGAGAAAATCCTCCTATAGAGCTCATCAATCCCCTAGAGGGCGACGCCAGGGATTTTCACGCCATAATCGCTATGAAAATGTTAGATCTATTTCTCCCAGAGGTCGAGTTTTTTTAGAGGAGAAAAAGAGGGTAGGTTTACCTTATCTCCAAGAAAAAGAGCGTCTACACACCTGTCTAGACTCCCTGCAGGGAGTGAAGAGACAATTGCTCCCAGGAGAAGAAGCACAAGGGGTGGACGAAAGATCGCCCAACAAAAAACGAAGAGCGATCAACCTCC
Organism: Pseudophryne corroboree; assembly: GCF_028390025.1. Lineage (NCBI taxonomy): Eukaryota > Metazoa > Chordata > Amphibia > Anura > Myobatrachidae > Pseudophryne > Pseudophryne corroboree. Next base: position 764,128,849 of record NC_086447.1, read on the forward strand.
TACAAGAATCATCAAATCATCAATCATCAACCTTACTGAAAAGGAACTATCAACCCCGCAGGTTTCAGTACTTAGTAAAGGGTTGAAGTTTGCTCCCAACCAACACGTTGATAAATTTAATCTCTTTGTGGATTTAAATAAGTATGTACGAAGTCTGACTCTGAAAAGGCATTTTTTTTAAAATCCTATGCCTAATACGACCCATGAACCTAAGAGCAAACCAATAGTAACATTCCCTTCCAGATATTACCCTGTGGAATCAAGAGGAAATCATATCGATTTCTTCTTTGATTCGGTGAAACAAGACTTTAGGAAACTCAAGATTCAGGATGATAGATATTGTGGTAACCTCACTCCCCAGGAAAGATTAGCAATAAAACAGTTGAAAAACGATGATGAAATAGTAATTAAATCAGCAGATAAGGGAGGAGCTGTAGTTATCCAAGAAAGAAAAGCTTATGTCAAGGAAGCACTCCATCAGATTGAAGACACATCGACATATGAATTACTTGAAGGGGACCCTACTCTGATGTTTTGTGATGAATTGTATATTGTCTTACATGGTGCTAAGAATAAAGGAATCATTTGTAGGGAGGAATTTGAATATATGTACAACAAAACCCCCGAGGATGCCCGTGTTTTACCACCTACCTAAGGTGCATAAAGGGGTGATTCCACCCCCTGGAAGACCTATAGTGGCAGGCGTGGACTCTTTGACGTCCAACCTGTCACATTTCTTGGACATCAAACTCCAACCTTATGTCAAGAAACAGTGATCATATCTAAAAGATTCAACTGATTTGTTGCATTTCCTTGGGGAGTTTCAATGGCAGCCCACATACAGGTGGGTCACTGTCGACGTTTAGGCATTGTATACCGCCATCCCCCATGTGAAAGGGAGTGAAGCAGTCAACACAATTCTGACCACAGATAGTTTGGTTAGTGAGGATGAAAGAGCATTCTTGTTGGAGAGCATTTTGTTCATCTTAAACCACAACTTTTTTGAGTTTGAGGGAAAATTTTATCGGCAAAAACAAGGCGCCGCGATGGGGACGAACTTTGCCCCATTGTATGCTAACATCTACATGAGTGATTGGGAAAATGGTGCCATATTCTTGGACGGTGAATTTAGTTGTCCCAACATCAGATTCTATAAGAGATATATAGACGACTTGATCTTTGTGTGGGAAGGTGAGATAGATACCCTGGAGGGGTTCATCTCTGGACTTCAGAATAATTCCTATAATCTCAGATTTACATACAAACAAGATCCATTGATCATTGATTATTTAGATGTCCTTCTTAGCATTGATACTGAGGGTACTCTGAATACGAAAACTTTTTTCAAAGAAACAGAAGCCAATAGCTTCATACCATCCGACAGTTGCCATTTGCCGAGATGGAAGACCTCTGTTCCATATTCCCAGTTCCTACGAATGAGGAAAAACTGTAACAGTTTGGACAGTTATTTGGAACAATCATTTATTCTGGTGGAACAGTTCATGGAAGAAGTAGAACTACGTAAAGATCAAGTTCGAGCCTCTGAAGTAGCTAGGAAGAATCTATTGGATAGGCAGGGTCACACCAATAGTAAACATCAATTGGAGAGACCATTTATTACGCAGTATAACCAAGAAAATGTAAAGATCAAACGTATCCTGTATCGGCATTGGCACCTCCTTCGCAGAGACCCTATATTGGGACCACACCTACCAGATAGACCTAACATCGTCTTTAGAAAATTGAAAAATCTAAAGAACATATTGGCACCTAGCCAACTCCAAACCAACCACCAGAATGGGGAGAACATTAATGGACACCCCCTCATGAAGAGAAAAGGCCTCTTCCCCTGCAACAAATGTAACTGTTGCCGCTTTGTCGATAAGAAGGGCTTCTGCTGGAGAGACGAGGGTAATAAAATACACCGCTTAATATCACTGGTTACTTGCAATACAACTTATGTGGTGTACAAGATCGAGTGCAGTTGCAAGTTGTCCTATACAGGGAAAACCAAAAGATGTCTGAAAACAAGGATACAAGAACACTTGCGGAATATCAAAAATAAGGTCCAGAATCATAGTCTCCCCTGTCACTTTCAGGAGAAACATAATTCAGATGTTCCCGGGCTTAACATTCACGGTGATTGAACACATACAGGAGGATAAGCGAGGAGGTGACAGGGACAAGCAATTGACCAAAAGGGAATCCTTTTGGATTTATACTTTGAATACCCTCATTCCGAATGGTTTGAATGAAAGTATTGATATGGTAGCCTTCCTCTAAACGGGATAGACCCGCCCATGATATATATCCCGCCAGTCTAGTGGGTTTTTTTTTTCTTTATGTAACGTAAAATTGCATATACGTCCCCTATACCACTAAAGAGTATAGTTAGGCTGTGAGGTTCTGGAGTAATTAAAATATCTGTATATGTATTATTCATTATTGTTTTTTGTTATATACAAATACTGTAAAGGTGGAGCTTTGTTCATAGTGGTGCCTACTCAATATGTCCTTTAAGGTCACTGTTAAATAACTACAATATGAATTTGGTCTGCATAGTTCACACTAGTATATGTAGGACACTAAGGGATTTTAGGTATAGAGTATATAGTATAGCTCATAAGGATCCTGTAGGTCACGTACACTAAAGGTAGGTATGTTAATAAATTGTATATTCATGAATAGATTCACAGTAATTGGATGAAGTAAAGGTAGTATAAAAAGTTCATTATGGGCCCTTCATTCATAATATATCACATATGGTAAGGGATTATCCTTATAGTTATCAGAGGTATTCATTTATTTATTTAATTAATTATTTCCTTCATACTCACCCACAATGGTGAGTATTATTATAGTTAGTTATAGTATAATGAAGGAGGTGTATTGAAATAAATTAGCTGTAATAACTAATAGATTTAATAAGTTATCACTAATCACTTATTGTGGTGAGCTTAAACCCTTGACACGTCTAATATTCTACAAATTTTATATGGGCACTGCCAGAGCCGGCCATAGCTATAGGCAAACTAGGCAATTGCCTAGGGCATCTGGTATGCTTAGGGGCATCTGCAGCTTCTGCTGATTAAAATGATATGCGGCATGCCTATATTCTGTAAGTAGCATTTCATATACAGATACAGCCACAGTCTCACCCAGTATATAGGCATGCTGCATATCATTTTAATCAGCAGAATCTGCTTGTGCATCCTAGCCACATAGCAATGCAAATAAGATGCATTTTCATAAAAAAGGTGCCCGACGTTAGTATTGAGGCAAGATATTTGAGGACACATCTGTATCCAAGCAGAGGCAGAGGTCACAGTGTTAGTGGCAGTGTAAGTGCTGTGTGCATGTGAGTGGGTTGGTTGTGCAGTCATTTTCGGAATATGTGTAAGGAGCATTATGTGCATTAATAATGTGCAACATATGTGTAAAGGGCACTATGTGTGTCATTATGTGTATAAGGGCATTAATAATGTGTGGCATATGTGTAACAGGGTACTACTGTATGTGTGTCATTATGTGTATAGGGACACTAATAATGTGCAGCAAATGTGTAGGGGGCACTATGTGTGTTATTATGTGTATAAGGGCATTAATAATGTGCGGCATATGTGTAAGGGACATTATGTGTAAAAGGGCATTAATAAAGATTGTCATAATGTGTAAGGCACATTATGTTTATAAGGACATTAATTATGAGTAAGGGGCATTACTGTGTGGAATTATGTGTATAAATGCATTACTAATGTGTGGCATTATGTGTATAGGGTGCTCTACTATGTGGCGTTGCGTATAGAAAGGGCACTACTGTGTCATCTAATATGAATAAAGAGCAATAGGGTGTGGTGTAATGTGAATAAGGAGTAATTCAGTGTGATGTTATGTGAATAAGGGGCTCTAATGTGATGAGTAATGTTTATAAGGTAAAGTAACACTACTGTGGGATGTAATATGAATTATGGACACTATTGCATGATCATATGTGAATAAAGTTGCAGTACTGTGTGGCGTAATTGGAATTGGGGTTACTATTGTGTGGCCATGCCCCTTGCCAGCAAAAACACACCCTTTTTGGGCTGTGCGCCAAATGTGCGAACTGTTCCTATTTAAAATATAGGGGGTACAAACACCAAAATAAGGACTGCTATGGGTGAGGGGTGATGGTGCTGGGAAAGAGGTGCAACCAGTGGTGGTGCTAGGGGGCACCAGCCAAAATCTTGCCTAGGGCATCATATTGGTCAGGGCCGGCCCTGGGCACTGCATTTTATTTTGTTCTCTAGGAGTATAAAAATGAAACTTGATTATTACTTATTATATATTATAAATTATCACATGGGAGTTATGTGTAGGGTGTATGTCCCTTTTAACACTGGCACTTATTAGCATATAACCTATTAAATGTTCCAGTCCAGGTTATAATTAGGGTCATAGACGTCTCTACTTCACATAAGTATTATTTACTTATTAAGAATATTTTTTTCTTCAATTTTGTGAGGATAAGGAGTGATTAAGGTTCACGTTTGATTAGGTAGATCAGGTTTCATGCCGCTTGTGTCTAATCCGAGGGTGTAACAAAATGTATGTAAATAGTTACTAGGTATTTAGTCCTCCTGACCTGTGGCTTTCTCAGTTAGAGGAGAGCCGTACCATTAGGCGCAGCAAGACACGTGACTTGGTCAGGTGTCGGGAAGCGCCAGGTGGAACGCAAAATTAAGATGGCGCCGGAACGCATAAGGTCCGGCTGCAGCGGGCGCAAGTAGACAGTAAGCACGCTCGGCTTAATGATCGAAGCTTATGGATGTGACTGGGGGAAGTCATATTCCCCTTAATACGAATTCAAACTGGGTGTGGATGTGTGCATATGTCCCTTTTTAGCAGCACAAGTTAAAGTATCCACCCCATTCACTGCAGGATTGGATAAACAGACTGTCAATTACAACTAAGGCAGTCTCAAGCTGAGATAGTTACCGCAAAGCATTATGGGTTATATATTAATAAAGGTTTTTCTGATATCAGATCAATTTATGAGTGGTTATTTTCGGAGTAAATTAACTCTTATAATAGGTTTAGTAAAGTCCATATGTGGGGAAGTGCGCACTATTAGTAAATAAGGGGCTAAAAGTCCTTTATTTTTGGCACCAATTAGATCAGGGTATTTGATGACATCATTACCCTTTCCCTTTATAAGGGTCAACACCCAGTTTAGTGCTTCATTACACAGGTACTGAGCTTCTGCTACAGATCCATGGGAGGTAAGAGAATGTGATACTACTCTGAACAAAGTTCTCCCTAAAAGATACAAATGTTACTATGCATATTTAATCCTTGTTATATGTAACAGTGTATCATAGTGTTTTCAATGTTTGGACACACTAACTTACACTTATTTGTTCAAATTGTAATGTGGAGTACACATATGCGAATATCTGAGGACATCCTTTTTAGTGCTTTTAGGGTCTGGTTTTATAGACCGGCACTTACAATTATTGCTTCATTATATTCTGGTGCATGATGTAGTCTGATTTATCAAAGATTTGATAGCCTGAAAAAGGGCAATTTTAACTAATAACTCTGTTTGGTCCAAATACCCTGGATATGTGTTTTGTTTAATAGGAGAGGCCTCCTCCCCCCCCCCCCCCCCCCCTTCTTTTCAAACTTTTTAAGTTTAATAAAGCCTCATGTAAGACGCATTATTCATTCATAATTAGTGCTAATATTATTGATTGATTAATTATTTAATAATATGCATTTACTAATTCGCCCTGATATGAATTTATTAGGTCTCCTATCTAAGTGACCTTTCAGTACCTGAGTTTCCGAATTTCTTTTATTCAAGTTGTCTTACCACGAGGTATGTGAAGTGACATGTTTCATATTCTTATTTTTGTCCACTTTATACATAATAATGTTATTGAATAAATTGTGACGAGGTTAATATTTCTCAATTAGGCCACACTGGTTGCTTATAATAAAGCCTTGGTGATATATTAGAATTTCCATCTTGCACGTATGAACGAGTTTTCTCGTATTATGCTATATGTTCCAGTTACTCGAGGTATGACCAGAGATGTAATTCCTTTTTTTCTCCTTTTTTGACCTTTCTCTGTCTGCTCTGTCATATTGGAAGTTTTTTGTAATGATGTGTTCCTTATATGTTATTAAGAATATTGTATTAAGCTCTGATAAGATCTTCTACAATTATAGATGTACCCCTGAAGAAGTCTTTTGTATAAGACGAAACGCGTTGGGTTGTCTATGTTGTGGCGTTATCTCCGAACCAACTTTAAGGAGAAGGAGGAGACTGTTGTGACCCACTTGCATTTGTATTCAACACTGAGAATTATACATCTTTCACTGTGGAATAATACGTCTCTTCTGTATTAGTTTTGAATGTGTTTTTAATAAATGTTTTATGATGGAACATGTTATTACTGTGCTTTAAAATAGGTTTTAACTAGTTAAGGTTTAAAAGTGGGAGTTGATACGACCCCTTGGCGCCAGTTCTTCTATTGTTGCATATATATATATATATATATATATATATATATATACACAAAATAGTGCATCAGTGCGCTTGTTCTTGTCTATATAACCGTTCACACAGCCCAGTAATTAGTATAGTAGTCAATAATTAGTTTTAAGTCCTGTTCCCACAATCTGGGCATACAGAATATATTTACAGTCGCAGAAAGGCCAAATAGCCAAAAGTCCACACCCTCCACATCTCACGGGCGGCTGCTGGGTTCTTCAGACATGCTACTAGGTACAAGTAGCCCAAAGATAACTAGAAAACAACAGGAAGAACAAAAAAGCGCCTATGGTGTAGTAATTCTTAAAGTCTTTCTTAAAGATCTCCCGAGGAAGCCTTAAAACAGGGTGAAACGCATTGAGATACTGATTGGATGATAAACCCATTTGGACACTGAACTACTAAGTTAAGCTTATCTTTTGTACTTTTTATTTACTAATTTTATATATATATATATTAGTGGTGGGCAACGATTAAAATTTCTAATCGCGATTAATCGCATGATTTTCATAGATTAATCGCGATTAATCGCATTGTTATGCGCAAGATTCAATAATTAATTCAAAAGTAGTGTATTGCGCTCCTGGTTGGCTGCCAGTACTCAAGTTCCTATTGGCTCGCTGGTGGCCAGCAATACACTTGAAATGGCACCGGCGCTGTCACGGTCTCCATGGCTGCCTGCAGCTAACTACTGTATGCACCACACATGTCCCACCAGTGCCAGATATCCCCCAGTGCCAGATAAGCCCCCAGTGCCAGGTATACATGCCCCCCCAGTGACAGATGTTCCCCCAGTGCCAGGTATACATGCCCCCCAGTGACAGATATACCCCCAGTGCCAGGTACACATGTCCTCCCAGTGCCAGATATGCCCTCAGTGCCAGGTACACATGTCCTCCCAGTGCCAGATATGCCCCCAGTGCCAGATATCCCCCAGTGCCAGATAAGCCCCCAGTGCCAGGTATACATGCCCCCCAGGGCCAGATATGCCCCCAGTGCCAGGTAAGCCCCCAGTGCCAGGTATACATGCCCCTCAGGGCCAGATATGCCCCCAGTGCCAGTTATACCCCAGTGCCAGGTACACAAGTTCCCCCAGTGCCAGATATGCTCCCAGAGCCAGGTATACATCCCCCCCCAGTGCCAGATATCTAAGTTCCCGCATACTTGCACTGCTGCCCATTCCTCCCCCCTGCATTCTACAAAACTTACATTTTGGGGGGACCCGGGAGGCAGCAGCTAAGATCGGGACAGGGCCAGCTGCCTGCGAACCGCCAGGCAGCCACGGCAAGGAGGAACAGAGCTGCAATGCTATTCTAACTACAATGCCGTCTGTGAGCCAATCGGAGGTCACGGGCCGGCAGCCAATCAGTAGCTGCCAAATGGCAGCTCCTGATTGGCTGCCGGTCCGTGACCTCCGATTGGCTCACGGACGGCATTGTAGTTAGAATAGCACCGCGTTAACTTGCCCAGCCCTAATATATATATATATATATATTATTGTATTGGTTGAATAAACTCCTTTTTAAGTTCATAATGGAGAAGAGTGCCAATATGTGGAGCTAACTGTCGGTGATTCCAGTTCCTGGACGAACACCTGGATTATACTACTGATATGCACAATTAATTTGTGTTTCTGGTACGCCTGCTATTTTATATAAGAATATAAGCGTTCCGTACAGACCAAGAAATTACTACGCTATATAGCGATTGTTTGTGTCTCTCTGCTATACTTAAGGGGGGTACTCACTGAACGATATTCTAAGCAATCTGACTAGATTGCTCAGAATATCAGCATGATCGCTCCGTGTGTAGCACCCTCAGCGATAGCGATGCGCGGCCCCGCACATCGCTACCGCTGCTGCTAGATTGGCCTGCTGGGTGAAGTGAGCGGCCCCCCGTCTCCCCCCGCACGCTCAGCACAGATCGCGCTGTGCTGAGCGGCGTGAGAGATGTGTGCTGAGCGCTTCGCTCAGCACACATCTCTCCTGCATCGGCCCGTCTATATGGGCCTTTAGATCCTGAGACATCTCGACTACAGAATAGGAGACTGATATGCTTTAAGTCAAGCCATTATCTGGTACGCAATTTGATTGTTTGCGGGTGACAAAGACTTTAAGAATTACTACACCATAGGCGCTTTTTTGTTCTTCCTGTTGTTTTATATATATATATATATATATATATATATATAGGGATGTTGAGTATACTATTGCATATGACACTTTGCTGCTGAATTACTAGTGCTGCATGTTTGCATTTGATTTTTTGCACTTTACAAAAATACAGAAAGATTTTCTCATGATTGAATAGTGTGCTGGTCTATCCTGAACTTGGTTCCTGTGGGATTCTCTAGTTTATGGACAGTATTGTATTATTTATCTGACCTGGCACCTACACATTGACTTGGAAGTGTGTTATGGCTCTTTTCGTGGAAATTTTTATATATATATATATATATATATTTATACGGAAACCCCCCTCGGTAAATCCTGCGTTTGCCCCTGACAGCGGAAGTCATTGGGGAGGGGGGGGGATGTATGCAGGGGGTCGTCATTAATTCTTGCCTCAGCGGTGCTATCACTATTGTTTTAAGATCACATCGCTGGGCGCCAATTAGCATGCTGGGTAGCCTTGCCCTGTACTTGGTGCCCCCCAGCATGCTATAGAAGGAGTTACACAGTCTGCTGTTTAGCAGAATATGCAGCTCATACTGAGTAGGGTCCAGAATCCAAGAAATCATGTATTTGTGTCTTAACAGAGTTGCTGCACCCATCAAAAAAAAAATTCCCGATAAGTGCTGCTGGCGAGGGACAATAGAGTAGTACAATTTGTCTTGAAATTCTGTATGGGCTTTGTAATATTTTTTAAAATTAAGTTGAATTTCTAATCAGCCTATCACACTCAATCAAATGATCAAATTGAATACTGTTTGTCAGTGAGATATAAAAAAAATCATAAAAATCTATGTGTCTGGGCAGAATTTGCTTAAGCCTCAGTTCTGGCTGTAAATATTGTCATTAAGAGATTTTCAAACATCTGTAAATCTGTCGAGAAGATTCTTCGAAAGACTTCAAGACATTTACAGTAGGTCAGCTATGCCACATTATTTACATACAGATGGAGCCCTGCTCATCTATCCCTTTAATCCCCTTCTGGATTTAATCCCCTGCTGTAATGACTTAATCCCCTGCTGTATTGTTCTCTCTGTATTGTATTGCAGCTGAGAACAATAAATGAAAGGCTTATGCTAATAAACCTTGGTGCACCATGACGCAGCAGAGAAGGCTAGATGAGTGAGGCTCTATCTTTATACCCAATAACTTTCTTATATCTTTACTTAAGTCCCTAGTGATCAATCGGTTCACTACTGCTGCTCCACTTTCCTTCTCACTTAGAGTCCAACAAAAAGAACAATTTTTGGAAGTCTGGTAGGGCTTGGGTCCAGAGGAACGATGTTGTGTAAATCTTCTGATATTCATGCACTACTGTACATCTGCTGTGGATGTTCTACAGGAAGTTTCCCATAATTCTATTATGTTCAGAGCCCACCCTTAAAGGAGGGAGTTATGTTGCAAAAGGCCGAATTCCAGCATGTGCTTAGTAAGACCACCATCAATGGTATTCATACAGTCAGGCAACTGACTACGTTGTCCCTGCAAGGCTTATTGGCTGGAAGTATCTCTCTCCACTTTATCTCTCTCCAAGGCTTAGTAAATTGACCCTCAGGTCCATGTATGGGACATTTAGTTCCATAAAAGCTTTAATAGTTAATACCTGTATAACACACACACTGGCACAAATAGTTAAATCTTCTTTTGTTGATATTAAGACACACTGAAACCCCCCCTTCATCACTTTATTTATTAGCAAAATAAGTATTTGCATGTGTTTTCTCATGGCAATCATCTTTAGTCATTTACAGATACATTTAAAAAAATAAGTAAATAAATAAATAACAGTTTCATATGGAAAATCAGAATCAGAGTGCATGCTTCAGTCGCTATCCACAGACTGGGTTAATATCCATGGCTGTCATGATCCTGACAGCGGGATCCTGGTCGCCAGTATGCTGACAGCAGGGTGAGTGCTAGAAAGCCCCTTGCAGGCTTACTGCGATCACCACGCTGCAGGCAGTGGCTCGATGTGCTCGCCACAGTTTATTTTCTCCCTCTATGGGTGTTGTGGACACAACCAGAGGGAGAATAGCTGGTGTCGCCGGGATTCTGGTAGCGGCATTTTACTGCCTGTCGGGATTTCGGCATCAGCATTGTGACCACCGGGATCCCAACTGGCCGTATCATGATTGCCTCCCGTGGTGATTGGTTACAGTATGATCTAATGCATCGTAAAGCCCCCTACCATGTAACACATCAGGTATGCGCTTCACAAGCTATGAAAGTGAAACAGATCATTTACATTGCTGTGTACTCTCTGCTTGACTCCCAGTGCTGACTACTCTTTGTTTGACTCATAGACAGTTAGGAGTAAATCAACCTAAAGTGTGCAAGTTTTAATCACATTGTCAACACTGGAATGCTGACAAATGTCATCTACTGTATCTTCGAATGCCAATACTTAGGTTTAGGCGCTGCCAAGAGTATTAAGGTTAGACACTAGGGGGAGGTTAGAGTAGACTGCAGGGGGGAGGTTAGAGTTAGGCACTAGCTGAAGAGTTGGAGGTAGGGATTAGGATGTCTGCACCGGAACTGCTTGTCATGTGACTGCTGGGACCCAAGAAGACGATGCTGGAGACGCCACTGCTGCCGGGAAATGACGTGGAATTATGTTGACATTCTATCATGTCAAAATGTCATCAATGGCAACATTGGGGAGGGGACCTGGGGTGCACAGCGGTAATGAGAGGTGCATCCCCGTGGAGACCTTTCAGTACTGCATACAAAGACAAGGTTGCAGGTGCACAATTCAAACACTACCAATTTATTAATAATAATCATTGCAATAAAATTTTGAATTTGGAGCAAGGTTCTTCGCATAGTTATGCCCATAAATAAAAGCTTTCCCACCACTTCCAGGTTACCTTATTAATCGGGCAAGTCCCTAACATATTGAGGGATACAAATCCAGGATGTGGGACACCCCAAACCCAAGCAGCTGAGTGACTCCAGGGCAACACTAGAGTGAAAAAATATATAGTGAAAAAAAGTGAAGGTAGTTTAGAGAGAGAGGATGTGAGAGGTAAAGTAGTGAAAAGTGAAGGAGGGAAATGAGTTACAGTGAAACAACACACACAATAGGGATGAAAGGGAATATGAAAATAAGTGTTAACCTGTGTTGCTCCTGAGGCCAAACAGCCACAGCAGTCCTGGGGGGCCCACACCCCATAAATCCACCCCCCATCTGACAATCTAATATATTGTACATTTGTACAGTCTAAGAAATGTCAGGAACCTAATTAAAACCAATATATAGTAGTGATGAGCGGGTTCGGTTCCTCGGAAACCGAACCCCCCCGAACTTCACCCATTTTACACGGGTCTGAGGCATACCTGGATTCTCCCATATGGCTCGGTTAACCCGAGCGCGCCCGAACGTCATCATCCTGCTGTCGGATTCTCGCGAGATTCGGATTCTATATAAGCAGCTGCGCGTCGCCGCCATTTTCACTCGTGCATTGGAAATGTTAGGGAGAGGACGTGGCTGGCGTCCTCTCCGTTTATTAATGTTGATGCAAATATTTGTGCTTATTGCTTAACTGTGGGGACTAGGTAGCAGCTGTATTATATAGGAGGAGTACAGTGCAGAGTTTTGCTGACAGTGACCACCAGTATACATTGTCTGCCTGAAAAACACTCCATATCTGTGCTCAGTGTGCTGCATATATCTGTGCTCACACTGCTTTATTGTGGGGACTGGGGACCAGCAGTATTATATAGGAGGATTACAGTGCAGAGTTTTGCTGACAGTGACCACCAGTATATATAGCAGTACGGTACGGAAGGCCACTGCTCTACCTACCTCTGTGTTGTCAAGTATACTATCCATCTAGATTCTATACCTGTGGTGCATTTTAGTTTTGCAGTTTGCTGACAGTGACCACCAGTATATATAGCAGTACGGTACGGAAGGCCACTGCTCTACCTACCTCTGTGTCGTCAAGTATACTATCCATCCATATCTGTGGTGCATTTCAGTTGTGCGCAGTATATATAGTAGTAGGCCATTGCTATTGATACTGGCATATAATTCCACACATTAAAAAATGGAGAACAAAAATGTGGAGGTTAAAATAGGGAAAGATCAAAATCCACTTCCACCTCGTGCTGAAGCTGCTGCCACTAGTCATGGCCGAGACGATGAAATGCCATCAACGTCGTCTGCCAAGGCCGATGCCCAATGTCATAGTAGAGAGCATGTAAAATCCAAAAAACAAAAGTTCAGTAAAATGACCCAAAAATCAAAATTGAAAGCATCTGATGAGAAGCGTAAACTTGCCAATATGCCATTTACGACACGGAGTGGCAAGGAACGGCTGAGGCCCTGGCCTATGTTCATGGCTAGTGGTTCAGCTTCACATGAGGATGGAAGCACTCATCCTCTCGCTAGAAAACTGCAGTGCCACTCCTAGATGGGCCAGGTGTTTGTGTCGGCCACTTGGGTCGCTTAGCTTAGTCACACAGCTACCTCATTGCGCCTCTTTTTTTCTGTGCATCATGTGCTGTTTGGGGACTATTTTTTTGAAGTGCCATCCTGTCTGACACTGCAGTGCCACTCCTAGATGGGCCAGGTGTTTGTGTCGGCCACTTGTGTCGCTTAGCTTAGTCACACAGCTACCTCATTGCGCCTCTTTTTTTCTTTGCATCATGTGCTGTTTGGGACAATTTTTTTGAAGTGCCATCCTGTCTGACACTGCAGTGCCACTCCTAGATGGGCCAGGTGTTTGTGTCGGCCACTTGTGTCGCTTAGCTTAGTCACACAGCGACCTTGGTGCGCCTCTTTATTTCTTTGCATCATGTGCTGTTTGGGGACAATTTTTTTGAAGTGCCATCCTGTCTGATACTGCAGTGCCACTCCTAGATGGGCCAGGTGTTTGTGTCAGCCACTTGTGTCGCTTAGCTTAGTCACACAGCGACCTTGGTGCACCTCTTTTTTTCTTTGCATCATGTGCTGTTTGGGGACTATTTTTTTGAAGTGCCATCCTGTCTGACTCTGCAGTGCCACTCCTAGATGGGCCAGGTGTTTGTGTCGGCCACTTGGGTCACTTAGCTTAGTCACACAGCTACCTCATTGCGCCTCTCTTTTTCTTTGCATCATGTGCTGTTTGGGGACTATTTTTTTGAAGTGCCATCCTGTCTGACACTGCAGTGCCACTCCTAGATGGGCCAGGTGTTTGTGTCGGCCACTTGTGTCGCTTAGCTTAGCCATCCAGCAACCTCTGTGCAAATTTTAGGACTAAAAATAATATTGTGAGGTGTGAGGTGTTCAGAATAGACTGAAAATGAGTGGAAATTATGGTTATTGAGGTTAATAATAATATGGGATCAAAATGACCCCCAAATTCTATGATTTAAGCTGTTTTTGAGTTTTTTTTGTAAAAAACACCCGAATCCAAAACACACCTGAAAAACACACCCGACAAAAAATTTTCAGGGAGGTTTTGCCAAAACGCGTCCGAATCCAAAACACGGCCGCAGAACCGAATCCAAAACTCAAAACCCGAAAAATGTCCGGTGCACATCACTAATATATAGGACAGGTGTGCGTGGGTGCTACCACCAGGCATTAGGGATCTCCAGCCTACTATTGTGTATGTAAATACACAGCATTAGGTATACTGGGGTAAATCTTCCATTTTTGCTTCACTCCAAAATCAGAAGGGACCCAGCTACAGTAGTGTGAATGGTCTGTTTCTGTCCATGGTGCTGAAGCTGGGAAAATGTAATGTACTGTAAATGATGAGCACACAATCACTAAAGACATAATTTCATCCAGCTAAATGACATGCTGTAATGTACTGTGCAAAGTTGCTAAAATTGTTTTTATTTGTTTTGGGGGGTTTTCAGAATATGTTGAAGCAAAAGTTTTGGTGGCATGAGCCAATCACCCCATTGCTCCAAGCACAGGTGCCAGCATATTCCATTGTGTTTTACATTTGGGAACAAACAGAAATACACAAACAGACATAGAGGTAAGAGGGCCCTGGTCACTAGCTTGCAATTTATGTTTGCCAGTGTACACTAATTACAATATAAATGTGTAGTACCCATGCAGAAATATGTAGTGTGCAGCCACACATCCAAAAATCTGCAACCGCATACTACATAGATCTGCTTAGCTGCAAGTACAACTAGCTTCACTAGGTCATTCTCAGGTGATCGCTCTCTAGCAACATTTTACAGCGCTTCGATCAGGTTAAATCTTGGCAAAACTGCGCATGCGTATGCACCGCAATGCGCAGGCACGTCATACGGGTACAGAGAGGATCGGAGATGGGCGATGGATTTTACGGAGAATCCATTCACACAGCCAATCGCAAGGTGACTGACAGAAAGAGGGCATATGTGGGTGTCAACTGACCGTTTTCTGGGAGTGTTTGGAAAAATGCAGGCGTGTCCAAGCGTTTGCAGGGCGGGTGTCTGACGTCAATTCCGGGACCGGGCAGGCTGAAGTGATCGCAGCGGCTGAGTAAGTCCAGAGCTAATCAGAAACTGCAAAAAACTTTTTTGTGCCGTCAGCTGCAAAAGCGTTCACACACTTGCAAAGCGAAAATACACTCCCCTATAGGCGGCAACTATCTGATCGCAGCACCGCAAAAAGTTGCTAGCAGCGATCAACTCGGAATGATCCCCATAGTTAGAATTACCAAGCTGCTTACACAGGAGCACATACCTTAATGTGTTAGGCGTTTGCTGCAATGTATAGGTTGTGCAAGTACCAGGTATGACATGCTGAGAAATGTGTGGTTTTATATACAGGGGGATGTAACTGAAGATGCCTGCCTGCCTTCCTCCCAAATACAACAATAGAACATTGAGAATGATGGGGGGTTTCAGGGTACTCAGAATCCTCCATGCATGCATCACCGTCTGTCCCCCTAAGTTTTCAGTAAGCTGTCATCCCCATTATACTGTAGTAAATTAGTATAATTAAGAAAATTAAAAGCTGGCACAAGGACTAGTGTAAGTGACATCTGTTTGACCATTACCATTATACTAATATATCTCTGAGGTGGCAAAGTCTTGAGTTTACTTATTACCCCTTACTGCCCACTTCTTTCAGTGCTGCTGGGCTAGTAGCCTATTGATGGTGGGTACCTCCCTTCAGCCAGTTCAGTACAGGCCTGTATACTCTATGGGGGCCATAGTGACTGAACTGGCTGGAGATGGGACATAAGATGACAGAGTAACCTAGTGAATCACTCAGCCTATCTATTGATGGCGCTATTCTAGATTTTTTGAGGGGAGAACCTACACTGCAAGTTTTTATATATTTTATTGTATGTATTTACTGTAGTTTTTCCATAAATTTGCCAAAAATCTTCACACTCAGATGCATTGATTGAGTAAGACATCAGCATAGTAAAGAAAAAAGATAGGTGAGACTTTGGGACTGATGCAGTTTAATGCAAATCATCTGTCATTGCTCACCATTATGCCGAGGACATACCTCTACAGTATGTGCAGACCAACCATATCTCCTGGGGATGCACTCAGGATGCCGGTGGTTGGGGAGCAGGCAGTCAAAATCCCGGCGCTGGAATCCTAACACGCGGACAGAAGGCCGATGCTGGAATCCTGACATCAGTCGAAATGCTGACAATGGAAATTCAAGAGCCGGCATCCCAATTTCTAAGTACGCCATTAAGGTTAGGCCATGGGGGTGTTAGGTTTAGGCACTGGGGGAAGTTAGTGTTAGGCTGTGGGCGGGAGGGTTAATGTTAGGCGCAGGGATGAGGGTTATGTTTAGACACCACCTGGAAGGGTTAGGGTTAGGCTGCAGGACGGGGGGAGGGTTATGGTGGTAGGGGGGAGGGTAAGTATAATTACCAGACCCCTGATGGGATTCTCACCATCGGGATGAGACTGGCGGTCTTCTGGCCGCCGGCATCCCGGACGCCAGTCATGCATATGTATTCCATCTACTGTGTGTGCTGTGGTTGATAGTAATCATTATTGTGCACCTGTAGCAGCTTACATTTAGAGCAAATGATACTCCTGGAAACAGGCATATTTGCGTTTCTGTCTAACTCTGCTAAGCCTGCAACACTGATACTTTGTCTACATTAGAACTAAGGAAGGGCAATGACCTCTAATCTTTTAAGAAGTATGATTTCCATCCCTGATGCAAGATCGCCATGTCTAATGCAGAAGATTGGGAAATAATATCAATCTATTATTTTGGTGCATCGACTGGGAATAAGTAAGAATATTGCAGTTTCCACATCTTGATTTTTGTATCGATTCCGGGGACATGATGTATTAATCATTCTAAAAATCGCAATATGAAAGCAGTATTTTTTTTTCCGTATTTTAAGTACGCATGTGCAATCCTTTCCTAATGCCCTAACAGCACATGTGTAAATATAATATCAATAATTAATATTATTTACCTGATTTTCTTCTGCCTTAAATGCACACATGTAGATCCTGCATTTATCCAAAAGATCTTTGAGGGACTGCCAATTGGCCATCCCTAATGAGATTGCCCCATCATAGCACAGACATGGCCCTGCAGTCACAAGAGGAGATGCACTTCAAATGCGTATGAGACTGCACCGCTCATACTGTACTTATGTATGTTTGGTACTGGGCAGAGGTGTCACCGGGTGTGTGGACACCCGGTGCGCACCCCTGATCTCCTGCCGCGATCGCGGCAAAAGGGGCGAAGTCTTACACTTAGGGGGCGTGGCTTTGCAGGGATCCCGGAATCGTCACTCCGGGGGCATGCCCAGCATCTCCGGAGAGGGTTTCCCCCAGAGACAGTCTCCATGTGCTGTCGGCTCCTCTTCTATGACAGAAGCCGGGTGCTGTAGGAGACTTTCTTGCTGCAGCACCTGGCTCCTGTCACTGCGGAGGAGCTGACATTTGGTGTCACACCCGGGTGCGGGCCGCACCCACCGCACCCGCCTTGTGACGCCGCTGGTACTGGGGTATGTGCAGTGCAAAAACATGCAAGCTATACAAACAGGCATACTGTACTTTCATCTATACATCAGCCCCTTTATGCTTTGAGAGATCTTGGAAATGTGATAGAGTGTATACTGTATCTGTATTAAGCACCACAGTTATTGGCATATCTATAATGGGGGTAGCATGTTCGATGCACATGGGCAACCAGCATACATAATTATATTTACCTCTCCGGAGTCCCGCGTTGGCCAATGCAAAAACAACAGGAATTACTGGGAAAATGGCAAAGTGGCCATTTTCTCTGTGTTTTGCAGATGCACAATAGAAAAGTCTCCAGGATCATGCCACGGGTGCCATTATCCCAGAGACCTGTGCATGCGCAAAAAGCCTGAGTCTACTGCGCTGCCAAAGAGAAGCCTGCACATGGGCCCTTTCTTATACCGCCTCTGGCCCCAGTGCATTACATGAATGACAGCTTGACATGGCTGGTGTCAAATTAACACTATATTTGTTAAACAGAAAGTAATATTTGTACTGTTACAGGACCTTTTACCCAGAATGCTCATTGCTTTGGGTTTCCTTGATAAGGAGTTTTAAAATTAGATTACAAGATCCACTGGAGACTGGTGTGCGTGTATGAAATTATTGTATGCAGTAATGCAGATATGAATAAAACATAATAATGTCTACAAATGGGACATTATCGCTAAGCAGAAATTATATATGTTTTTTCTTTCTGGTTTTCTGAGCTTTCTGGTTTTTCCAGATATATGATTAATACCTGTAATTAAATGTGTATTAATAAGAGCTGCTGTTTTAATCTCTAGTTCTATCCCTTGTGATGACAACTGTGAATACCATAAAGCATAGCAGTGTACAGTACATAGGTAATATTTCAGAACATCCAGGAGATGGCACTGTTGCTGCACAATTTTAAAAATGAGAAAAATCTTTCCATGCTACAACTCATCTAAACATTTCTGCACTCTGGTAATTATTATTCTACAATTAAAACAATTTTCAAACACACTTCTGAAAAGATTCTACTCAATGTCTCTACTTTAAAAAAAAAAGATGGCTATTGTTTATTATAGGCTTCTATTGTTAGAATTAAAACTTAGTGTTTAGCAATTTTCAAAGAACAAGTTTTATTACACTGAATGGTGAGCTATACCAGGCGTAAGCAACAGGTTGGGTTTGGGATACCAGCAGTCGGAGTCCTGGCGGTCAGCATGCCGACGCCGGGATCTTGCCAGCCAGAATGCCGGCAGGTGGTTGCGAATGCAACGAAGCCCCTTGTGGGCTAGGTGGCTCGCTGCATTCGCCACTGGTTCTATTCCCACTCTATGGGTGTCGTGGACACCCACAAGTGGGAATAGCCCTCGGCCCCCTGCCTGCTTTCTGGCGGCCGTTATCCCAGCATCAGTATGCTGACCGCCAGGATCGTGACTACATCCTGTAAGCAACGTCCAGTACCCCAATTGCTGTGGGACTATACATGCCAGCATGCCCTGCTACAGTTTAACATACTGGTATCACACCAACCAGAGTACCGGATGTTGCCTACCGCTGATCTACTGTACACAATGGCTAAATACCCTAGTATGGTCTATTTTAACATAAATTGCTTCTACTATATTACCAGTGGTGGTATTTAGGTTGCCATTGGGATACCAGTGCACCGTATACCGGCACCCGAATCCTGACACCTGGCATACCAACACCTTTTCTCCCTCTTGGGGAGGGAGAATAGATAGCGTGGCGCATGCAGCGCACTACCGTGCCCGCAAGGGGCTCATTTGCGCTCACCCAGCTGTCGGTATGCCATTGGTCGGGATTCCGGCACCGGTATGCTGGCAGCCGGGAGACCGGCCGCCAGCATACCATACTAAACCCATTACCAGCGGAACCATAAACATTTACCTTTCCATGTATTCAGATTCTCATATTCTAAATAAAAAAATATGTTTTTTTTGCTTGTTTGAGTCTCCATTTTAAGAGCAGGGTGTTTATTTATAAAATAGTAATTTATTAAACAGGCAGATTTTCAGTGATTTTTAAAACGCAATTTTGATAACTGTAAACTCGATTTGTTGGATTGGGTAAAATATATTCTCTATTTAATAAATAAACCTTTAGGAGTTTAAACTAATTTGCAAATAAAGGGAGTGAGTCAGTAGCGAATTTCCCATTAGGCACGTGAGACCTAAAGGGAAAGGATTGGCACTTGTTTAGGGGCGACACTTGGATGCTTGTCAGCCCAAAAAGTGCCAGTGACTGCAAAATATTTCCACTGCACTGTACCATATGCCATCTTGAATGGAGTGTAAAACAAGTTCTATTTACTAATACAGTGGGGGTAATTCAGATCTGATCGCTGCTGTGCGTTTTCGCACAGCGTGCAATTAGATCTGAACTGCGCATGCATGTGAGCCGCAATGTGCCAGCGCGTCGCACAACAGCACCGGGCATCAATGCCTAGCGACGGTATGGTGCAAGAAATCTGAACGTACAGGCGTCCACAACAAGATTGACAGATAGAGGCCATTTGTGGGTGGCAACTAACGGTTTTTGCAGGAGTGTCCGGAAAAAATCAGGCGGGATCAGGCGTTTTCAGGGAGGGTGTGTGACATCAGCTTCGGCCCCGATCAGCAGAATTACATAGCAGTGGCTGAGATAGTCCTGGGCTGAGCAGAGACTGCACAAACTGATGTTTGTGCAGCTCTGCTACCAAAGCGAACGCACACTTACACACAGTTTATACCCTCCCCCAGTAGGAGGCGACTATCTGATCGTAGGGCAGCAAAAAAACGCAGCCCAGCAATCAGATCTGAATTATGTCCAGTATGTCCAAAAACATAAAAAAAAAAAAAAAAAAACATACTGAAAGAACCCCCCCCCCCAAACTTCACCCATTTTACACGGTTCCGAGGCAGCCTCGGATCTTCCCGCCTTGCTCGGTTAACCCGAACGCGCCCGAAAGTCATCATCCCACTGTCGGATTCTCGCGAGATTTGTATTCTATATAAAGAGCCGCACGTCGCCTCCATTTTCACTCGTGCTTTGGAGATTGAACGGAGAGGACGTGGCTGCATTCTCTCCCTGAAAAGCTCCGTAATCTGTGCTCAGTGTGCTGCAAATATCTGTGCTCAGTGTGCTGAAAATATCTACGTTCTCTGCCTGAAAACGCTCCATATCTGTGCTCAGTGTGCTGCAAATATCTGTGCTCAGTGTGCTTTATTGTGGGGACTGGGGACCACCAGCATATAATTATACTTATAGTAGTACAGTACAGTAGGCCATTGCTGTATCTTGCAGCTCTGTGTCACTGCAAGTATCCATTCCATATCTGTGCAGCATTTTTGTGAGCAGTATATATAGTATTACAGTGCAGCATTTTGGTGACCCAACAGT
Organism: Pseudophryne corroboree; assembly: GCF_028390025.1. Classification (NCBI taxonomy): domain Eukaryota; kingdom Metazoa; phylum Chordata; class Amphibia; order Anura; family Myobatrachidae; genus Pseudophryne; species Pseudophryne corroboree. The sequence continues at coordinate 764,149,888 of NC_086447.1, forward strand.
ATATCGTTGTGTACAGTAGGCCATTGCTGTATCTTGCAGCTCTGTGTCACTGCAAGTATCCATTTCATATCTGTGCAGAATTTTTGTGAGCAGTATATATAGTATTACAGTGCAGCATTTTGGTGACCCAACTGTATATAGTTGTGTACAGTAGGCCATTGCTGTATCTTGCAGCTCTGTGTCACTGCAAGTATCCATTCCATATCTGTGCAGCATTTTTGTGAGCAGTATATATAGTATTACAGTGCAGCATTTTGGTGACCCAACAGTATATAGTTGTGTACAGTAGGCCATTGCTGTATCTTGCAGCTCTGTGTCACTGCAAGTATCCATTCCATATCTGTGCTGCATTTTTGTGAGCAGTATATATAGTATTACAGTGCAGCATTTTGGTGACCCAACAGTATATAGTTGTGTACAGTAGGCCATTGCTATATCTTGCAGCTCTGTGTTACTGCAAGTATCCATTCCATATCTGTGCTGCATTTTTGAGAGCAGTATATATAGTATTACAGTGCAGCATTTTGGTGACCCAACAGTATATAGTAGTGTACAGTAGGCCATTGCTGTATCTTGCAGCTCTGTGTCACTGCAAGTATCCATTCCACATCTGTGCTGCATTTTTGTGAGCAGTATATATAGTATTACAGTGCAGCATTTTGGTGACCCAACAGTATATAGTTGTGTACAGTAGGCCATTGCTATATCTTGCAGCTCTGTGTTACTGCAAGTATCCATTCCATATCTGTGCTGCATTTTTGAGAGCAGTATATATAGTATTACAGTGCAGCATTTTGGTGACCCAACAGTATATAGTTGTGTACAGTAGGCCATTGCTGTATCTTGCAGCTCTGTGTCACTGCAAGTATCCATTCCATATCTGTGCTGCATTTTTGTGAGCAGTATATATAGTATTACAGTGCAGCATTTTGGTGACCCAACAGTATATAGTTGTGTACAGTAGGCAATTGCTGTATCTTGCAGCTCTGTGTCACTGCAAGTATCCATTCCATATCTGTGCAGCATTTTCGTGAGCAGTATATATAGTATTACAGTGCAGCATTTTGGTCACCCAACAGTATATAGTTGTGTACAGTAGGCCATTGCTGTATCTTGCAGCTCTGTGTCACTGCAAGTATCCATTCCATATCTGTGCTGCATTTTTGTGAGCAGTATATATAGTATTACAGTGCAGCATTTTGGTGACCCAACAGTATATAGTTGTGTACAGTAGGCCATTGCAGTACCTTGCAGCTCTGTGTCACTGCAAGTATCCATTCCATATCTGTGCTGCATTTTTGTGAGCAGTATATATAGTATTACAGTGCAGCATTTTGGTGACCAGCAGTATACATATATAGTACAGTACAGTAGGACATTGCTATTGATATATTACTGGCATATAATTCCACACATTAAAAAATGGAGAACAAACATGTGGAGGGTAAAATAGGGAAAGATCAAGATCCACTTCCACCTCGTGCTGAAGCTGCTACCACTAGTCATGGCCGAGACGGTGAAATTCCATCAACGTCGTCTGCCATGGCCGATGCCCAATGTCATAGTAGAGAGCATGTAAAATCCAAAAAACTAAAGTTCAGTAAAATGACCCAAAAATCTAAATTAAAAGCGTCTGAGGAGAAGCGTAAACTTGCCAAATATGCCATTTACGACACAGAGTGGCAAGGAACGGCTGAGACCCTGGCCTATGTTCATGGCTAGTGGTTCAGCTTCAAATGAGGATGGAAGCACTCATCCTCCCGCTAGAAAACTGAAAAGAGTTAAGATGGCAAAAGCACAGCAAAGAACTGTGCGTTCTTCTAAATCACAAATCACGAAGGAGAGTCCAATTGTGTCGGTTCCGATGCCTGACATTTCCAACGCTGGACTGGCGCCTTCCACCATTTGCACGCCCCCTGCAAGTGCTGGAAGGAGCACCCACAGTCCAGTTCCTGATAGTCAAATTGAAGATGTCACTGTTGAAGTACACCAGGATGAGGATATGGGTGTTGCTGGCGCTGAGGAGGAAATTGACAAGGAGGATTCAAATGGTGAGGTGGTTTGTTTAAGTCAGGCACTCGGGGAGACACCTATTGTCCGTAGGATGAATATGGCCATTGACATGCCTGGCCAAATTACAAAAAAAATCACCTCTTCGGTGTGGAATTATTTTAACAGAAATGCGGACAACAGGTGTCAAGCCGTGTGTTGCCTTTGTCAAGCTGTAATAAGTAGGGGTAAGGACGATAACCACCTAGGACCATCCTCCCTTATACGTCACCTGGAGCACATTCATCAGAAGTCATTGACAAGTTAAAAAACTTTGGGTGACAGCGGAAGCAGTCCACTGACAACTAAATCCCTTCCTCTTGTACCCAAGCTCCTGTAAACCACACCACTAACTCCCTCAGTGTCAATTTCCTCCTTAGATAGGAACGCCAATAGTCCTGCAACCCATATCACTGGCAAGTCTGAAAAGTGCTCTCCTAACTGGGATTCCTCAGATGGATCCTTGAGTGTAACGCCTACTACTGCTGGCGCTGCTGTTGTTGCTGCTGGGAGTCGATCGTCATCCCAGATGGGAAGTCAGAAGACCACTTGTACTACTTCCAGTAAGCAATTGACTGTCCAACAGTCCTTTGCGAGGAAGATGAAATATCACAGCAGTCATCCTGCTGCAAAGCGTATAACTCAGGCCTTGGCAGCTGTGTTGGTGTTAAACGTGTGTCCGGTATCCACCGTTAATTCACAGGGAATTAGAGAATTGCTTGAGGTACTGTGTCCCCGGTACCAAATACCATCTAGGTTCCACTTCTCTAGGCAGGCGATACCGAGAATGTACACAGACGTAAGAAAAAGAGTCACCAGTGTCCTAAAAAATGCAGTTGTACCCAATGTCCTCTTAACCACAGACATGTGGACAAGTGGAGCAGGGCAGACTCAGGACTATATGACTGTGACAGCCCACTGGGTAGATGTATTGCCTCCTGCAGCAAGAACAGCAGCGGCGGCACAAGTAGCAGCATCTCGCAAACGCCAACTCGTTCCTAGGCAGGCTACGCTTTGTATCACCGCTTTCCATAAGAGGCATACAGCTGACAACCTCTTACGGTAACTGAGGAACATCATCGCAGATTGGCTTACCCCAATTGGACTCTCCTGGGGATTTGTAACATCGGACAACGCCACCAATATTGTGCGTGCATTACATGTGGGCAAATTCCAGCATGTCCCATGTTTTGCACATACATTGAATTTGGTGGTGCAGAATTTTTTTTAAAACGACAGGGGCATGCAAGAGATGCTGTCGGTGACCCGAAGAATTGCGGGCCACTTTCGGCATTCAGCCACCGCGTGCCGAAGACTGGTGCACCAGCAAACACTCCTGAACCTGCCCCGCCATCAGCTGAAGCAAGAGGTGGTAACGAGGTTGAATACAACCCTCCATATGCTTCAGAGGATGGAGGAGCAGCAAAAGGCCATTCAAGCCTATACATCTGCCTACGATATAGGCAAAGGAGGGGAAATGCACCTGACTCAAGCGCAGTGGAGAATGATTTCAACGTTGTGCAAGGTTCTGCAACCCTTTGAACTTGCCACACGTGAAGTCAGTTCAGACACTGCCAGCCTGAGTCAGGCCATTCCCCTCATCAGGCTTTTGAAGAAGCAGCTGGAGAGATTGAAGGAGGAGCTAAAACGGAGCGATTCTGCTAGGAATGTGGGACTTGTGGATGGAGCCCTTAATTCGCTTAACCAGGATTCATGGGTGGTCAATCTGTTAAAATCAGAGCACTACATTATGGCCACCGTGCTCGATTCTAGGTTTAAAGCCTACGTTGTATCTCTCTTTCCGGCAGACACAAGTCTGCACATGTTCAAAGACCTGCTGGTGAGACACTTGTCAAGTTAAGCGGAACGTGACCCGTCAACAGCTCCTCCTTCACATTCTCCCGCAACTGGGGCTGCGAGGAAAAGGCTAAGAATTCAGAGCCCACCCACTGGCGGTGATGCAGGGCAGTCTGGAGCGAGTGCTGATATCTGGTCCGGACTGAAGGACCTGCCAACGATTACTGACATGACGTCTACTGTCACTGCATATGATTCTGTCACCATTGAAAGAATGGTGGAAGATTATATGAGTGACCGCATCCAAGAAGGCACGTCAGACAGTCCGTACGTATACTGGCAGGAAAAAGAGTCAATTTGGAGGCCCTTGCACAAACTGGCTTTATTTTACCTAAGTTGCCCCCCCTCCAGTGTGTACTCCGAAAGAGTGTTTAGTGCAGCCGCTCACCTTGTCAGCAATCGGCGTACGAGGTTACTTCCAGAAAATGTGGAGAAGATGATGTTCATCAAAATGAATTATAATCAATTCCTCCGTGGAGACATTCACCAGCAATTGCCTCCAGAAAGTACACAGGGACCTGAGATGGTGGATTTCAGTGGGGACGAATTAATTAGAGATGAGCGGGTTCGGTTTCTCTGAAACCGAACCCGCACGAACTTCATGTTTTTTTCACGGGTCCGAGCAGACTCGGATCCTCCCGCCTTGCTCGGTTAACCCGAGCGCGCCCGAACGTCATCATGACGCTGTCGGATTCTCGCGAGACTCGGATTCTATATAAGGAGCCGCGCGTCGCCGCCATTTTCACACGTGCATTGAGATTGATAGGGAGAGGACGTGGCTGGCGTCCTCTCCATTAGAAATTAGATTAGAAGAGAGAGAGAGATTGTGCAGAGTCAGACAGAGTTTACCACAGTGACCAGTGCAGTTGTTGTTAGTTAACTTTTATTTATTTTAATATATATCCGTTCTCTGCTATATCCGTTCTCTGCCTGAAAAAAAACGATACACAGCAGCAGCCAGTCACACAGTGTGACTCAGTCTGTGTGCACTCAGCTCAGCCCAGTGTGCTGCACATCAATGTATAAAAGGCAAAGCTTATAATAATTGTGGGGGAGACTGGGGAGCACTGCAGGTTGTTATAGCAGGAGCCCCCAGGAGTACATAATATTATATTAATTTAAAATTAAACAGTGCACACTTTTGCTGCAGGAGTGCCACTGCCAGTGTGACTAGTGGTGACCAGTGCCTGACCACCAGTATAGTAGTATATTCATTGTTGTATGTATTGTATACTATCTCTTTATCAACCAGTCTATATTAGCAGCAGACACAGTACAGTGCGGTAGTTCACGGCTGTGGCTACCTCTGTGTCGGCAGTCGGAACTCGGCAGGCAGTCCGTCCATCCATAATTGTATTACAATATATACCACCTAACCGTGGTATTTTTTTTTCTTTCTTTATACCGTCATAGTGTCATACTAGTTGTTACGAGTATACTACTATCTCTTTATCAACCAGTGTACAGTGCGGTAGTTCACGGCTGTGGCTACCTCTGTGTCGGCAGTCGGCAGGCAGTCCGTCCATCCATAATTGTATTATTATTATAATATATACCACCTAACCGTGGTTTTTTTTCCATTCTTTATACCGTCGTCATAGTGTCATACTAGTTGTTACGAGTATACTACTATCTCTTTATCAACCAGTGTACAGTGCGGTAGTTCACGGCTGTGGCTACCTCTGTGTCGGCAGTCGGCAGGCAGTCCGTCCATCCATAATTGTATTATTATTATAATATATACCACCTAACCGTGGTTTTTTTTCCATTCTTTATACCGTCGTCATAGTGTCATACTAGTTGTTACGAGTATACTACTATCTCTTTATCAACCAGTGTACAGTGCGGTAGTTCACGGCTGTGGCTACCTCTGTGTCGGCAGTCGGCAGGCAGTCCGTCCATCCATAATTGTATTATTATTATAATATATACCACCTAACCGTGGTTTTTTTTCCATTCTTTATACCGTCGTCATAGTGTCATACTAGTTGTTACGAGTATACTACTATCTCTTTATCAACCAGTGTACAGTGCGGTAGTTCACGGCTGTGGCTACCTCTGTGTCGGCAGTCGGCAGGCAGTCCGTCCATCCATAATTGTATTATTATTATAATATATACCACCTAACCGTGGTTTTTTTTCCATTCTTTATACCGTCGTCATAGTGTCATACTAGTTGTTACGAGTATACTACTATCTCTTTATCAACCAGTGTACAGTGCGGTAGTTCACGGCTGTGGCTACCTCTGTGTCGGCAGTCGGCAGGCAGTCCGTCCATCCATAATTGTATTATTATTATAATATATACCACCTAACCGTGGTTTTTTTTCCATTCTTTATACCGTCGTCATAGTGTCATACTAGTTGTTACGAGTATACTACTATCTCTTTATCAACCAGTGTACAGTGCGGTAGTTCACGGCTGTGGCTACCTCTGTGTCGGCAGTCGGCAGGCAGTCCGTCCATCCATAATTGTATTATTATTATAATATATACCACCTAACCGTGGTTTTTTTTTTCATTCTTTATACCGTCGTCATAGTGTCATACTAGTTGTTACGAGTATACTACTATCTCTTTATCAACCAGTGTACAGTGCGGTAGTTCACGGCTGTGGCTACCTCTGTGTCGGCAGTCGGCAGGCAGTCCGTCCATCCATAATTGTATTATTATTATAATATATACCACCTAACCGTGGTTTTTTTTCCATTCTTTATACCGTCGTCATAGTGTCATACTAGTTGTTACGAGTATACTACTATCTCTTTATCAACCAGTGTACAGTGCGGTAGTTCACGGCTGTGGCTACCTCTGTGTCGGCAGTCGGCAGGCAGTCCGTCCATCCATAATTGTATTATTATTATAATATATACCACCTAACCGTGGTTTTTTTTCCATTCTTTATACCGTCGTCATAGTGTCATACTAGTTGTTACGAGTATACTACTATCTCTTTATCAACCAGTGTACAGTGCGGTAGTTCACGGCTGTGGCTACCTCTGTGTCGGCAGTCGGCAGGCAGTCCGTCCATCCATAATTGTATTATTATTATAATATATACCACCTAACCGTGGTTTTTTTTTCATTCTTTATACCGTCGTCATAGTGTCATACTAGTTGTTACGAGTATACTACTATCTCTTTATCAACCAGTGTACAGTGCGGTAGTTCACGGCTGTGGCTACCTCTGTGTCGGCAGTCGGCAGGCAGTCCGTCCATCCATAATTGTATTATTATTATAATATATACCACCTAACCGTGGTTTTTTTTCCATTCTTTATACCGTCGTCATAGTGTCATACTAGTTGTTACGAGTATACTACTATCTCTTTATCAACCAGTGTACAGTGCGGTAGTTCACGGCTGTGGCTACCTCTGTGTCGGCAGTCGGCAGGCAGTCCGTCCATCCATAATTGTATTATTATTATAATATATACCACCTAACCGTGGTTTTTTTTCCATTCTTTATACCGTCGTCATAGTGTCATACTAGTTGTTACGAGTATACTACTATCTCTTTATCAACCAGTGTACAGTGCGGTAGTTCACGGCTGTGGCTACCTCTGTGTCGGCAGTCGGCAGGCAGTCCGTCCATCCATAATTGTATTATTATTATAATATATACCACCTAACCGTGGTTTTTTTTCCATTCTTTATACCGTCGTCATAGTGTCATACTAGTTGTTACGAGTATACTACTATCTCTTTATCAACCAGTGTACAGTGCGGTAGTTCACGGCTGTGGCTACCTCTGTGTCGGCAGTCGGCAGGCAGTCCGTCCATCCATAATTGTATTATTATTATAATATATACCACCTAACCGTGGTTTTTTTATACCACCTAACCGTGGCAGTCCGTCCATAATTGTATACTAGTAAACTATCCAATCCATCCATCTCCATTGTTTACCTGAGGTGCCTTTTAGTTCTGCCTATAAAATATGGAGAACAAAAAAGTTGAGGTTCCAAAATTAGGGAAAGATCAAGATCCACTTCCACCTCGTGCTGAAGCTGCTGCCACTAGTCATGGCCGAGACGATGAAATGCCAGCAACGTCGTCTGCCAAGGCCGATGCCCAATGTCATAGTACAGAGCATGTCAAATCCAAAACACCAAATATCAGAAAAAAAAGGACTCCAAAACCTAAAATAAAATTGTCGGAGGAGAAGCGTAAACTTGCCAATATGCCATTTACCACACGGAGTGGCAAGGAACGGCTGAGGCCCTGGCCTATGTTCATGGCTAGTGGTTCAGCTTCACATGAGGATGGAAGCACTCAGCCTCTCTCTAGAAAACTGAAAAGACTCAAGCTGGCAAAAGCACCGCAAAGAACTGTGCGTTCTTTGAAATCCCAAATCCACAAGGAGAGTCCAATTGTGTCGTTTGCGATGCCTGACCTTCCCAACACTGGACGTGAAGAGCATGCGCCTTCCACTATTTGCATGCCCCCTGCAAGTGCTGGAAGGAGCACCCGCAGTCCAGTTCCTGATAGTCAGATTGAAGATGTCAGTGTTGAAGTACACCAGGATGAGGAGGATATGGGTGTTGCTGGCGCTGGGGAGGAAATTGACCAGGAGGATTCTGATGGTGAGGTGGTTTGTTTAAGTCAGGCACCCGGGGAGACACCTGTTGTCCGTGGGAGGAATATGGCCGTTGACATGCCAGGTGAAAATACCAAAAAAATCAGCTCTTCGGTGTGGAGGTATTTCACCAGAAATGCGGACAACAGGTGTCAAGCCGTGTGTTCCCTTTGTCAAGCTGTAATAAGTAGGGGTAAGGACGTTAACCACCTCGGAACATCCTCCCTTATACGTCACCTGCAGCGCATTCATAATAAGTCAGTGACAAGTTCAAAAACTTTGGGTGACAGCGGAAGCAGTCCACTGACCAGTAAATCCCTTCCTCTTGTAACCAAGCTCACGCAAACCACCCCACCAACTCCCTCAGTGTCAATTTCCTCCTTCCCCAGGAATGCCAATAGTCCTGCAGGCCATGTCACTGGCAAGTCTGACGAGTCCTTTCCTGCCTGGGATTCCTCCGATGCATCCTTGCGTGTAACGCCTACTGCTGCTGGCGCTGCTGTTGTTGCCGCTGGGAGTCGATGGTCATCCCAGAGGGGAAGTCGTAAGCCCACTTGTACTACTTCCAGTAAGCAATTGACTGTTCAACAGTCCTTTGCGAGGAAGATGAAATATCACAGCAGTCATCCTACTGCAAAGCGGATAACTGAGTCCTTGACAACTATGTTGGTGTTAGACGTGCGTCCGGTATCCGCCGTTAGTTCACAGGGAACTAGACAATTTATTGAGGCAGTGTGCCCCCGTTACCAAATACCATCTAGGTTCCACTTCTCTAGGCAGGCGATACCGAGAATGTACACGGACGTCAGAAAAAGACTCACCAGTGTCCTAAAAAATGCAGTTGTACCCAATGTCCACTTAACCACGGACATGTGGACAAGTGGAGCAGGGCAGGGTCAGGACTATATGACTGTGACAGCCCACTGGGTAGATGTATGGACTCCCGCCGCAAGAACAGCAGCGGCGGCACCAGTAGCAGCATCTCGCAAACGCCAACTCTTTCCTAGGCAGGCTACGCTTTGTATCACCGCTTTCCAGAATACGCACACAGCTGAAAACCTCTTACGGCAACTGAGGAAGATCATCGCGGAATGGCTTACCCCAATTGGACTCTCCTGTGGATTTGTGGCATCGGACAACGCCAGCAATATTGTGTGTGCATTAAATATGGGCAAATTCCAGCACGTCCCATGTTTTGCACATACCTTGAATTTGGTGGTGCAGAATTTTTTAAAAAACGACAGGGGCGTGCAAGAGATGCTGTCGGTGGCCAGAAAAATTGCGGGACACTTTCGGCGTACAGGCACCACGTACAGAAGACTGGAGCACCACCAAAAACTACTGAACCTGCCCTGCCATCATCTGAAGCAAGAAGTGGTAACGAGGTGGAATTCAACCCTCTATATGCTTCAGAGGTTGGAGGAGCAGCAAAAGGCCATTCAAGCCTATACAATTGAGCACGATATAGGAGATGGAATGCACCTGTCTCAAGTGCAGTGGAGAATGATTTCAACGTTGTGCAAGGTTCTGATGCCCTTTGAACTTGCCACACGTGAAGTCAGTTCAGACACTGCCAGCCTGAGTCAGGTCATTCCCCTCATCAGGCTTTTGCAGAAGAAGCTGGAGGCATTGAAGAAGGAGCTAACACGGAGCGATTCCGCTAGGCATGTGGGACTTGTGGATGCAGCCCTTAATTCGCTTAACAAGGATTCACGGGTGGTCAATCTGTTGAAATCAGAGCACTACATTTTGGCCACCGTGCTCGATCCTAGATTTAAAGCCTACCTTGGATCTCTCTTTCCGGCAGACACAGGTCTGCTGGGGTTGAAAGACCTGCTGGTGACAAAATTGTCAAGTCAAGCGGAACGCGACCTGTCAACATCTCCTCCTTCACATTCTCCCGCAACTGGGGGTGCGAGGAAAAGGCTCAGAATTCCGAGCCCACCCGCTGGCGGTGATGCAGGGCAGTCTGGAGCGACTGCTGATGCTGACATCTGGTCCGGACTGAAGGACCTGACAGCGATTACGGACATGTCGTCTACTGTCACTGCATATGATTCTCTCAACATTGATAGAATGGTGGAGGATTATATGAGTGACCGCATCCAAGTAGGCACGTCACACAGTCCGTACTTATACTGGCAGGAAAAAGAGGCAATTTGGAGGCCCTTGCACAAACTGGCTTTATTCTACCTAAGTTGCCCTCCCACAAGTGTGTACTCCGAAAGAGTGTTTAGTGCCGCCGCTCACCTTGTCAGCAATCGGCGTACGAGGTTACATCCAGAAAATGTGGAGAAGATGATGTTCATTAAAATGAATTATAATCAATTCCTCCGCGGAGACATTGACCAGCAGCAATTGCCTCCACAAAGTACACAGGGAGCTGAGATGGTGGATTCCAGTGGGGACGAATTGATAATCTGTGAGGAGGGGGATGTACACGGTGATATATCGGAGGGTGAAGATGAGGTGGACATCTTGCCTCTGTAGAGCCAGTTTGTGCAAGGAGAGATTAATTGCTTCTTTTTTGGGGGGGTCCAAACCAACCCGTCATATCAGTCACAGTCGTGTGGCAGACCCTGTCACTGAAATGATGGGTTGGTTAAAGTGTGCATGTCCTGTTTTGTTTATACAACATAAGGGTGGGTGGGAGGGCCCAAGGATAATTCCATCTTGCACCTCTTTTTTCTTTTCTTTTTCTTTGCATCATGTGCTGATTGGGGAGGGTTTTTTGGAAGGGACATCCTGCGTGACACTGCAGTGCCACTCCTAGATGGGCCCGGTGTTTGTGTCGGCCACTAGGGTCGCTAATCTTACTCACACAGCTACCTCATTGCGCCTCTTTTTTTCTTTGCGTCATGTGCTGTTTGGGGAGGGTTTTTTGGAAGGGACATCCTGCGTGACACTGCAGTGCCACTCCTAGATGTGCCCGGTGTTTGTGTCGGCCACTAGGGTCGCGAATCTTACTCACACAGTCAGCTACCTCATTGCGCCTCTTTTTTTCTTTGCGTCATGTGCTGTTTGGGGAGGGTTTTTTGGAAGGGCCATCCTGCGTGACACTGCAGTGCCACTCCTAGATGGGCCCGGTGTTTGTGTCGGCCACTAGGGTCGCTAATCTTACTCACACAGCTACCTCATTGCGCCTCTTTTTTTCTTTGCGTCATGTGCTGTTTGGGGAGGGTTTTTTGGAAGGGCCATCCTGCGTGACACTGCAGTGCCACTCCTAGATGGGCCCGGTGTTTGTGTCGGCCACTAGGGTCGCTAATCTTACTCACACAGCTACCTCATTGCGCCTCTTTTTTTCTTTGCGTCATGTGCTGTTTGGGGAGGGTTTTTTGGAAGGGACATCCTGCGTGACACTGCAGTGCCACTCCTAGATGGGCCCGGTGTTTGTGTCGGCCACTAGGGTCGCTTATCTTACTCACACAGCGACCTCGGTGCAAATTTTAGGACTAAAAATAATATTGTGAGGTGTGATGTGTTCAGAATAGGCTGAAAATGAGTGTAAATTATGTTTTTTGAGGTTAATAATACTTTGGGATCAAAATTACCCCCAAATTCTATGATTTAAGCTGTTTTTTAGGGTTTTTTGAAAAAAACACCCGAATCCAAAACACACCCGAATCCGACAAAAATAATTCGGTGAGGTTTTGCCAAAACGCGTTCGAACCCAAAACACGGCCGCGGAACCGAACCCAAAACCAAAACACAAAACCCGAAAAATTTCAGGCGCTCATCTCTAGAATTAATACTCTGTGAGGAGGGGGATGTACACAGTGAAAGGGGTGATGAATTGGATGATGAGGAGGAGGTGGACATCTTGCCTCTGTAGAGCCAGTTTGTGCAAGTAGAGATTGATTGATGCTTTTTTGGTGGGGGCCCAAACCAACCAGTCATTTCAGCCACAGTCGTGTGGCAGACCCTGTGACTGAAATGATGGGTTTGTTAAAGTGTGCATGTCCTGTTTATACAACATAAGGGTGGGTGGGAGGGCCCAAGGACAATTCCATCTTGCACCTCTTTTTTTTTTATTTATCTGTGCATCATGTGATGTTTGGGGCTAATTTTTTTAAGTGCCATCCTGTCTGACACTGCAGTGCCACTCCTAGATGGGCCAGGTGTTTGTGCAGCCCACTTGGGTCGCTTAGCTTAGTCATCCAGCGACCTCGGTGCAAATTTTAGGACTAAAAATAATATTGTGAGGTGTTCAGAATAGACTGGAAATGAGCGTAAATTATGGTTATTGAGGTTAATAATACTATGGGATCAAAATTACCCCCAAATTCTATGATTTAAGCTGTTTTTGAAGGGGTTTTTTTTATAAAAAACCACCCGAATCTAAAACACTCCCGAATCCGACAAAAAAATTTCAGGGAGGTTTTGCCAAAAAGGCATCCGAATCCAAAACATGGCCGCGGAACCGAATCCAAAACCAAAACACAAAACCCGAAAAATTTCCGGTGCACATCTCTAGTCTCAATGTATTAAATATACTGTAGTGCCAAATTGTCTAAGCATAGGGGGGGAAGAAATGCATTAGCAGAGAAGATACTAATATATATTTGTAAAATTGTCATTAAATGGCTATTAGGGTGTAATATAATGCTTATACAATTAAAGGATTTTTAACTGTCACTGGAAATACTGAAAGACAATAAGGGACATTTACGAAGCTACTCAATTACCGGGACACAATGCAAATGCCATTTTGTGATTTCATGTACCTACCTAATATTTTGTATGCTGAATTCTACAGGAGAAGAGGACTGAAGGGCTAAAGGGGATGCAGGTAAATATGTGTGAGTGCGAGTATTTATGTTACTTTGTATGGTGTGTGCGTCCTGTCTCTTTTTTAATATTTTTTTTACATGGGGACTACAGGTACCAGTGGGCCCTGTAATGGCCCACATGCTGGTACTTGTGGTTTCTTCAAGTAACAGCGTGCAGGGAGGTTTGCTGTGACATGTAGTTCCACCTGTAAATAACTATATTAAATCTTATTTTTACACTTGAAAGCTATCAACTTGGCACCGACCACCCAAGGGTGTCGGATATAGCCCCAGGCTTCAGACCTGGCCTTGAGTGCTCTGGAGGGGGGACCCCTTTATTGGGTGGACCCCATTCCCCAAAGTATCCCTGGTCAGAGCTGACTAGTTGGGAGGGTAATTCTACGGCTGCAGGGACCAATATAAACATTTCCCCCGGCTGTGGCATCTCTTCCCTGGTTAGAGGAGCCCAGTGCTGATTACAACAGTACCGGGGACCCATATGTCTTTTTTACCCCCATATTTTTGGAACCATTACCTGTCCTAGATCATGTTGCTGGTTCCTTAAATACATTTTTGCTCCTGTATTTTTAGAACCAGGACCAGCTGATTATGCTTATGGGGGTGGGGGGCCACACAGAGATTTGTTTTTTAAGTTTTAACTTTATTTTTAAAACATTTTAACTAGTGATGAGCGGGTTCGGTTCCTCTGAAACCGAACCCCCCCGAACTTCACCCATTTTACACGGGTCCGAGGCATACTCGGATTCTCCCGTATGGCTCGGTTAACCCGAGCGCGCCCGAACATCATCATCCCGCGGTCGGATTCTCGCGAGATTCGTATTCTATATAAGGAGCCGCTCGTCGCTGCCATTTTCACTCGTGCATTGGAAATGTTAGGGAGAGGACGTGGCTAGCGTCCTCTCCGTTTATTAATGTTGCTGCAAATATTTGTGCTTATTGCTTAATTGTGGGGACTGGGGAGCAGCTGTATTATATAGGAGGAGTACAGTGCAGAGTTTTGCTGATCAGTGACCACCAGTTTTATCCGTTCTCTGCCTGAAAAACGCTCCATATCTGTGCTCAATGTGCTGCATATATCTGTGCTCACACTGCTTTATTGTGGGGACTGGGGACCAGCAGTATTATATAGGAGGAGTATAGTGCAGAATTTTGCTGACAGTGACCACCAGTATATATAGCAGTACGGTACGGAAGGCCTCTGCTCTACCTACCTCTGTGTCGTCAAGTATACTATCCATCTAGATTCTATACCTGTGGTGTATTTTAGTTTTGCAGTTTGCTGACAGTGACCACCAGTATATATAGCAGTATGGTACGGAAGGCCAATGCTCTACCTACCTCTGTGTCGTCAAGTATACTATCCATCTAGATTCTATACCTGTGGTGCATTTTAGTTTTGCAGTTTGCTGACAGTGACCACCAGTATATATAGCAGTACGGTACGGAAGGCCACTGCTCTACCTACCTCTGTGTCGTCAAGTATACAATCCATCTAGATTCTATACCTGTGGTGCATTTTAGTTTTGCAGTTTGCTGACGGTGACCACCAGTATATATAGCAGTACGGTACGGAAGGCCACTGCTCTACCTACCTCTGTGTCGTCAAGTATACTATCCATCCATACCTGTGGTATTTGATACTGGCATATAATTCCACACATTAAAAAATGGAGAACAAAAATGTGGAGGGTAAAATAGGGAAAGATCAAGATCCACTTCCACCTCGTGCTGAAGCTCCTGCCACTAGTCATGGCCGAGACGATGAAATGCCATCAACGTCACCTGCCAAGGCCGATGCCCAATGTCATAGTAGAGAGCATGTAAAATACAAAAAACAAAAGTTCAGTAAAATGACCCAAAAATCAAAATTAAAAGCGTCTGAGGAGAAACGTAAACTTGCCAATATGCCATTTACGACACGGAGTGGCAAAGAATGGCTGAGGCCCTGGCCTATGTTCATGGCTAGTGGTTCAGCTTCACATGAGGATGGAAGCACTCATCCTCTCGCTAGAAAACTGCAGTGCCACTCCTAGATGGGCCAGGTGTTTGTGTCGGCCACTTGTGTCGCTTAGTTTAGTCACACAGCGACCTTGGTGCGCCTCTTTTTTTCTTTGCATCATGTTCTGTTTGGGGACTATTTTTTTGAAGTGCCATCCTGCCTGACACTGCAGTGCCACTCCTAGATGGGCCAGGTGTTTGTGTCGGCCACTTGTGTCGCTTAGCTTAGTCACACAGCAACCTTGGTGCGCCTCTTTTTTTCTTTGCATCATGTGCTGTTTGGGGACTATTTTTTTGAAGTGCCATCCTGCCTGACACTGCAGTGCCACTCCTAGATGGGCCAGGTGTTTGTGTCGGCCACTTGTGTCGCTTAGCTTAGTCACACAGCAACCTTGGTACGCCTCTTTTTTTCTTTGCATCATGTGCTGTTTGGGGACTATTTTTTTGAAGTGCCATCCTGCCTGACACTGCAGTGCCACTCCTAGATTGTCCAGGTGTTTGTGTCGGCCACTTGTGTCGCTTAGCTTAGTCACACAGCGACCTTGGTGCGCCTCTTTTTTTCTTTGCATCATGTGCTGTTTGGGGACTATTTTTTTGAAGTGCCATCCTGCCTGACACTGCAGTGCCACTCCTAGATGGGCCAGGTGTTTGTGTCGGCCACTTGTGTCGCTTAGCTTAGTCACACAGCAACCTTGGTGCGCCTCTTTTTTTCTTTGCATCATGTGCTGTTTGGGGACTATTTTTTTGAAGTGCCATCGTGCCTGACACTGCAGTGCCACTCCTAGATGGGCCAGGTGTTTGTGTCGGCCACTTGTGTCGCTTAGCTTAGCCATCCAGCGACCTCGGTGCAAATTTTAGGACTAAAAATAATATTGTGAGGTGTGAGGTGTTCAGAATAGACTGAAAATGAGTGTAAATTATGGTTATTGAGGTTAATAATACTATGGGATCAAAATGACCCCCAAATCCTATTATTTAAGCTGTTTTTAAGGGTTTTTGTAAAAAAAACACCCGAATCCAAAACACACCCGAATCCGACAAAAAATTTTCAGGGAGGTTTTGGCAAAACGCGTCCGAATCCAAAACACGGCAGCGGAACCGAATCCAAAATCAAAACCCGAAAAATTTCCGGTGCACATCACTACTAATAACATATTTTCAAGACTATAGCTACGGCCTTGCTTCTCACAAAACGTACTAACTGTGAAATGTCAGCTTTCTTATGATTTCTTAACAAAGCATACTTCTTATTCACTACATCATGGCTGCTACTTAACAAAATGGCTGATAGCTGCTTAAGCTCAATACATCTCTCTCAAGGTCTTCCTAGTGGAATTTGTAGTTCATTTTGATGAACATCATCTTTTCCACATTTCGAGGACGTAGCCTCCTACGCCAATCGCTGACCTGGATCCCGGCTGTGCTGAAAACTCTTTCCGTGTACACACTGTAGAGTGGCCAGCTTAAATAATGCAAAGCAAGTTTGCACAAGGAACTCCAAATTGCCTTTTTCCTTCCAATAGTCAAAGGATTGTCTGACATGCCTAATTGTACAGTGTCATGAAAATAATCCTCCACCATTCTATGGATGTTGTCCTAACGGAGTTATGCTAGAGGTGTCACTAATTTTGGGCAATTCTTTTAGAGCTGACCAGATGTCAAAATGTTGTGTTGACTCATCTGCATCACCAGTGGGTCTCTTGGGTAGGCTCAATTTGTTTATCGCAGCAGCAGTTGCCGGAAGAGACATCATTGTGTCATGTGCCACTTGAGTTGACAGCTTGCTCACCAAGACCTCCTTGCATTTCTTAAGATCTGGGTCAGTTGGAAAGAAAGACATGACATATTACTTAACAAAAACAAAAACAAAATGACTGCTCTGGACCATAAATTTAGTAACGGTATCCACCTGTTCACAAATAGAGATCACATAAGTGTCTTCTCTTTACAAGCAAAGGCGTCAGAATGGGGGGTTGGCGGGGCAAGTGGGCAGCTCGCACCCCCTTCAAGCATGAGAGGTGCTAGCTGATATACAGGAGGAGTGATGGGCGGTCAGTTGAAAGACCGCACATCACAACCTCTGTGCAGTACAGGGGCCAAGCAACGCTCCCCCACCGCCGACTCCTAGCAGAGCAGTGCCGTGATTCACGGCTATTTGGGGGCGTGACCTGATGCTGATGAGTGCCCACTTCCATAGGACGCCTGTGTGGCTGTGCTGTGAAATCAGGTAGTGTCTCCTACTCTGCCCACTCCCTCTCTCTCTCCCCCTAATACTCTCTGTCCTCTTGCTCATCTCTGTCCCTGACACTCTTTATCTCTCCCTCTTGCTCTCTCCCTGACACGTCTCTCTCTCGCTCTTTCGATCCTTGACACTCTCCCGACCGTGGTGCTGCCTCTATTTCATCCCCAGTTAGGATACTTTCTGGGGGCCTGTTGGTATTTTGATGGTCGAGATGCCATAGTCGGTATTCTGACCACCGGAATCCCGTCCAGGGCCGTCTCACGGGGCGCCTGCCGTGGCACTGACTGTGGCTCCCTGCTTCCCCCTCCTACCTCTTCCCGAGTACCCCGCTCGGGGGGGCAGAGTTTTGTGGAATGACGTGGTTGCGTCGTGACATCACGATGCAACCGCATCATTCCACGAAATTCCCCCCCTGAGAAGAGTACTGAGGAGGAGGGAGAGCCAAGCTATAAAGAGGGAGAAGCGGTCGGCGTGAGGAGCGACTGGTGAGGCAGGCCGAAGTGCGGGAATCGCCTCTGTAAGTATTCTCTCTCTCTCTCTCTCTCTCTCTTACACTATGGGGGTCATTCCGAGTTGATCGCTAGCTGCCGTTGTTCGCAGCGCAGTGATCAGTGAAAAAAATGGCTAATCTGCGCATGCGTATGCACCGTAATGCACATGCGCGACGTACGGGTACAAAGTCCTTTGTGGTTTTGCAATGGTTCTAGCAAAGCTTTCAGTCACACGGCCGAACGCAGGAAGATTGACATGTAATGGGCTTTCCTGGGTGTCAGCCGACCATTTTCAGGGGTGCTTAGAAAAACACAGGTGTGTCGGGGAAAACGCAGGCGTGGCTGGGCGAACGCTGGGCGGGTGTGTGACGTCAAAAGCCGTACCTCCGTCGTTAGAATCAACTCACGCGAAGAGTAACTACAGGGCTGGTCTTGCTTGCACAAAATGATTTTGCAGGCACTCTGCTGCACAAGCGTTTGCACTTCTGCAAGCGAAAATACACTCCCCAGTGGGTGGCGACAATGCGTTTGCACGGCTGCTAAAAGTAGCTAGCGAGCGATCAACTGCCGTAATGTGTGAAATGGGGACTCTTGCCTGCCATAATGTATAAAATGGGGACTCTTGCCTGCCGTAATGTATAAAATGGGGACTCTTGCCTGCCGTAATGTGGAAAATGGGGACACGTGCGTGCCGTAATGTGGAAAATGGGGACTCTTGCCTGCCGTAATGTATAAAATGGGGACTCTTGCCTCCGGTAATGTATAGAATGGGGATTTTCTTGCCTGCCGTAATGTATAAAATGGGGACTCTTGCCTGCCGTAATGTGTAAAATGGGACTCTTGCCTGCAGTAAAGTGGGGATTTAATGTATCAAGGGCATTGCAGTGTTTGGCATAATATGGTGCAGGGGGCATTGCTATGTGGGGCTTAATATGGTAGAATTTTCTTTTCCTATGGTGGGTGTGATCTGTTGGTGCAGGGCAGGGGCGGATCCAGAAGAAAATGATAGGGGGGCACCATAGAAGGGGCAAGTACATTTGCGGGAAGCTTCGGTGCATGCGCTCCCAGAAATGGGGTATATCCCAACTACAAGGTGCAGCAAATGAGGGGCAGGGGGCAGCGTGTGAGGGGTAGCATGTGAGGTGCAGGGGGCAGTGTGTGAGAGGCAGGGTGCAGGGGGCAGCGTGTGAGGGGCAGGGGGCAGCTTGTGAGGTGCAGGGGGCAGCGTGTTAGGTGCAGGGGGCAGCATGTGAGGGACAGGATATAGGGGGCAGTGTGTGAGGGGCAGGGGGCAGCGTGTGTGAAGCAGGGGGCAGGGTGTGAGGGGCAGGGGGCAGCGTGTGAGGGACAGGGTGTAGGGGGCAGTGTGTGAGAGGCAGGGTGCAGGGGGCAGCGTGTGAGGAGCAGGGGGCAGCGTGTGAGGTGCAGAGGGCAGAGTGTTAGGGGCAGGGTGCAGGAGGCAGCGTGTGAGGGGCAGGGGCCAGGAGGCAGCGTTTGAGGGACAGGGTGTAGGGGGCAGTGTGTGAGAGGCAGGGTGCAGTGTGTGAGGAGCGTGTGCAGGAGTGTGTGCAGGTGGCTGTGTGTGTCAGTGTGTGGTTGAAGAAAACTCATATGTGGGCTGCAGCCAGAGTAGTGAGCTGATCACAGGGGCTGCCTCTCAGCAGCAAAGCTGGCCAGCCCCCTCCTGCTTACCTAAGCCTGCTTCCTTGCACCAGTGTCCAGGCTCAGCAGCTGAGGTCGGAGGCTGTTTCTCAGCCATCATACCCGCCGGCCGCCGCAGTCCTGCACTCCGCAGCAACTCCGGTATTCAATGAGGCAACGTGGTAGGTAAGACAAGTACCAGCAGGATGCCGCCCACTATGCAAATACTCCAGCAGCACAGTGAGAGGCTGCCAGCCTGGATATGTGGGATGCGTGGCCCCTCACTACTCTGGCTGCGGCTGGAGTATTTGCATAGTGGGCGGGCGGCATCCAGCAACTTCATAGCAGCAGCTCCAGCCTAAGCTGCGGCTGCAGTTGTGAAATGGATCGGCCCAGCGTGGGCAGGTGGCCGGGGGGGGGAAGGGCACGGACCACAAATGACAGGGGGGGCACGGGCCCGAGTGCCCCCCCTGGATCCGCCACTGGTGCAGGGTCACAAACTGGGGTGTGAGGTAGTCTTTTCAGATGAGGCCACGCCCACTTTAATGATGCCACACCCATTTTAATGAGGCCACGCCTCCTTGCTGGGAGCGCGCACAAGTTTTTTTTTATCTAGGCGGGAAGTGCATTTTTTTTATGTGGGGGGGGGGGGGGGGGCGCGCATTTTTAAATCTCGCACTGGGAGCCAAATTGGCTAGAAACAGCCCTGATCCCGTCGATCAGAATATCATACTGAATCCGCGGTGGTCATTATAAATTGTGCTGTAATCAGGCTTTGTGTGTCCGCTGCCCAATAAATTTAGTGGTGTGAACCTTTGAAGATGATCGATAAAGGCACCTGTTACTCCATAGATATCCGAAGCAGTATATCTTATCTGTGGAATAACAGGCAGCTTGTATACATAAGTGCCGGGCAGCCAGGATCACAAGCTGCTATGAGGCACAGCTCTGTCAGTCCGCTTGTGTTACCCCCTACATTCCGCCACATCGCTGCACAATGGATGAAGTAATCTATGCACGCAGCCTTCCCATCTTGTGTAATTAACCTCAGTAGGGTCCCGGTAATAGGTGGTAGTGTTCTGGTAAAAAGCAGAGATAGATAAGTGTGTCACAGCAGGATAAGTAAGTTCATGAATGCGTTTCATCCTTTTCCAAGGACCTTGGGCTTGATTCAGACCTGATACCTAGGCTGCATTTCTGTACAGCCTGCGATCAGGGCTAAACTGCGCATGCATATGCACCGCAATGCACAGGCACGTTGCACGGGTACAAAGCATCTCGCCGCTCAGTGATGGGTTTGTGCGAAGAATCCATTCGCACAGGCGTTCGCAAGGAGATTGACAGGTAGAAGCCGTTAGTGGGTGTCAACTGACCGTTTTCTGGGAGTGGTTGGAAAAATGCAGGCGTGTCCATGCATTTGCAGGGAGGGTTCCTGACGTCAATTCTGGTCCCGGACAGGCTGAAGTGATCGCAGCAGCTGAGTAAGTCCTTGGCTACTCAGAGACTGCACAAGATCTGTTTGTACAGCTTTGCTACACATGTGTTCGCACACTTGCAAAGTGAAAATACACTCCCTTATGGCGGCGACTATGCGAGTGCAGGACTGCAAAAATCCCTAGCGAGCGAACAGGTCTGAATTAGGCCCTTTATCAAGATGTATTCCAGTCTCCATGTTACTATATATAGTGATATTACATTAGTAATTAGGAACTTCTGAAACTAATTAACCACTGTGAGTAGTATGTGAAAAGGGAGAACATAATAGTTTGTTCATGTCTATAGTTGGTTAACCCATTCATTAATGCCAAAACATATTAAAAAATAAAAAATATCACTCATACATGTACTTATATATTACGCCTATTTTATAATGGGCAATTAAAGTAAATAAATATATATAATACAAATATATTTACAGTATCTTGTATAATAAAAACTGTGGCCGGGATGTAATGGGAGTCGGGTATGATGCAAACCCAGTCAATGTGATAGCCTCCAAATACATGCAAAGGCGGATGTTTTCTACTTTTAATGAGAGTGCCCAATAAAAAGTCAGATCCAGATGTTTACCCCGTGTTAAATATACAACTCGGCCAATGTAATGGAGTCCGAGTCTGAAAATCTCACCTAAAACAGACGGACATATATAGAGCTTTTTTTTTTGGGCGAGTTGTATTTGACAATCTTGAAAATAAGAGAGAGGAAAGAGAGAAAAGGAGTGAGAGAAAGAAGAAAGGGAGGAAAGAGAGGATGGAGAATGAGGAGAGAGAGAGGGAGTGAGAGAGAGGGAGAGAGAGAAAGAGAGAGAGAGGAAAGAAGGGAAGAGGAGGAGAGAGAGAGAGAGAAAAAAGGGAGTGCAAGAGAAAGAATAGGGAAGGGAAGGAGGGGGAGAGACAGAGAGAGGGAGTGAGATAGATGAAAGAGAGAGGGGATAAAGGGGGAGAGAAGGAGAAAAAGAGGGAGGGGGAGAGAGGGGAGGGAGAAAGGAAAGGAAGGGGAGAGAGGGAAAGAGATGGGGGAGAGAGGGGGGAGAGAGAGGAAAGGGAGGGGGGTATCCGGACTCCAGGTCGACAACAAAAAGGTCGACACACCTTAGGTCGGCGCCAATTGGTTGACACACCTTATGTCGACATGGACAAAAGGTCGACAGGAACAAGGTCGACATGGAAAAGGGTCGACGTGAGTTTTTCACAAAGTTTTTCTTTTTTGGAACCTTTTCATACTTAACGATCCACGTGGACTACGATTGGAACGGTAATCAGGGCCGAGCGAAGCGAAGGCACCACTCCCGAAGCATGGCGAGCGAAGCGAGCCATGCGAGGGGACGCGGTGCACTAATTGGGGTTCCCGGTCACTCTACGAAGAAAACGACACCAAAAAAACATAAAAAACTCATGTCGACTTTTTTCCATGTCGACCTTGTTCCTGTCGACCTTTTGTCCATGTCGACCTTTTGTCCTTGTCGACCTAAGGTGTGTCGACCAATTGGCATCGACCTAAGGTGTGTCGACCTTTTTGTTGTCGACCTGGAGTCCCAGACCCGGGAGGGGAGAGAGGCAGTGAGAGAGGAAGGTGAGAGAGAAGAGTGCCCAGGTTTGGAATGGCGATTAAACTAAAAATACATTAACCACACTGATCAACTTCACTGATAAGAATGAAGGCTACCAACAGTCAGTGTATACTTTTTGTAGTCCGTGTCCCGCTGAGCTGCTGTTCACGTTGCTGCTGTCTGTTGTGGGGAGGGTGTCTGTACTGCAGCATATGATGGTGCTTTCTGCTAAGCTGCAGCCTGACCCATGTGTTGATCCCACTCGGCACGGCTTACTTCTTCCTTCTCCTCTTAGGTAGCGGCTTTGGTGGCCGGTAGGCACTGATGCAAGAAAGGCTGGCTGGTGTGGGCCAGCATTGCACATAATGTCAACACTGCTGCTTTGATGTCATTTATTTCTGCTGCTGTGCTGGGGAAGCAGATTGTGCTTGGTAATGTGCCAGTAGGCACAATCTATAGTTCAAAATCAGGCGGCTGGCATACAGGCACCTCTGACTGCAACTGGGGGCCCAGCACAGGTGTACCCTTTGTACCCCCCTGTTGCCGGGCCTGGTAACCTGACTCTGAATGAGTTGAAGTTGTTTGTTAGATGCTGTTGATGTTCCTGCTGTAGAAGGTGATTCACCCACCGAGTGGGCTGTCACAGTCATGTAATTTTAGTTTGAACAGTTCCGCTAATAAACATATCTGTAGTTAAAGTAAGTGGACAATGACATTTTGTAGACTAATAATTCGGGGGTATTTTACGTCTTGGTACAGGTGAGCTATTGATTTTCTCATAAAATGGAATAAAGATTAAATTTGGTATCGGGGACACAGGACCTCAATTAACCTTCTGCATTATTTGCAGAAATTGGACTCAGGTCTAATCATAGCATGGCTGTCATGGCATCAGTGATCCATTGTGCCACTGGGTGTCAGCTGTCATAATTTATTCCTCTTGCAAAGAATTGTTTCACAGTCAGTTGTTTTTAAAATACTTCTAGTAGTCTTCTTGGTTCCCTTCTGGGATGAAGATATACCCCCAGCAGCAGCAGCAGGCCTAGCGCTCAAGATTAATTCTGAGGAATCCTGGATAGGCGAGGAGTCAGTTAGCCATAACAAATGGATGCAGGACTTCCTCTGTTTATTAGTGAGGAAAATAATGATAATGGTGTTGGTGATGGAGATTGCAGGTACTAGTGTGATACCCACCAAAAAGAGCAGTCAATATATCTATATACAGTATACAGTATTGTATAACTTCAAGTACCCACAGCAATTGCTGAAAAGGTCACATGACCAGAGTCAGGTGATCTGGGAGGAGACAGTTTGAAGACAGTGGCAGTTGGTCCAGGGGAGCACTGAGGTAATGGTGGAAAGGGAAGGAGCTGCGCTGGGTGTCAGAGCAGTGCTGACAGGCTCCTATTCTGTCCCATAAATCCCTTGAAAATAAGAATTTACTTACCGATAATTCTATTTCTCGTAGTCCGTAGTGGATGCTGGGAACTCCGTAAGGACCATGGGGAATAGCGGCTCCGCAGGAGACTGGGCACAAAAAGAAAAGCTTTAGGACTATCTGGTGTGCACTGGCTCCTCCCCCTATGACCCTCCTCCAAGCCTCAGTTAGGATACTGTGCCCGGACGAGCGTACACAATAAGGAAGGATTTTGAATCCCGGGTAAGACTCATACCAGCCACACCAATCACACCGTACAACTTGTGATCTGAACCCAGTTAACAGCATGATAACAGAGGAGCCTCTAGAAAAGATGGCTCACTACAGCAATAACCCGATTTTTTGGTAACAATAACTATGTACCAGTATTGCAGACAATCCGCACTTGGGATGGGCGCCCAGCATCCACTACGGACTACGAGAAATAGAATTATCGGTAAGTAAATTCTTATTTTCTCTAACGTCCTAAGTGGATGCTGGGGACTCCGTAAGGACCATGGGGATTATACCAAAGCTCCCAAACGGGCGGGAGAGTGCGGATGACTCTGCAGCACCAATTGAGAGAACTCCAGGTCCTCCTCAGCCAGGGTATCAATTTTGTAGAATTTTACAAACGTATTTGCTCCTGACCAAGTAGCTGCTCGGCAAAGTTGTAAAGCCAAGACCCCTCGGGCAGCCGCCCAAGATGAGCCCACCTTCCTTGTGGAGTGGGCATTTACAGATATTTGGCTGTGGCAGGCCTGCCACAGAATGTGCAAGCTGAATTGTACTACAAATCCAACGAGCAATAGTCTGCTTAGAAGCAGGAGCACCCAGCTTGTTGGGTGCATACAGGTTAAACAGCGAGTCAGATTTTCTGACTCCAGCCGTCCTGGAAACATATATTTTCAGGGCCCTGACAACGTCTAGCAACTTGGAGTCCTCCAAGTCCCTAGTAGCCGCAGGCACCACAATAGGTTGGTTCAGGTGAAACGCTGAAACCACCTTAGGGAGAAACTGAGGACGAGTCCTCAATTCCGCCCTGTCCGAATGGAAAATCAGATAAGGGCTTTTACAGGATAAAGCCGCCAATTCTGACACGCGCCTGGCCCAGGCCAGGGCCAACAGCATGACCACTTTCCATGTGAGATATTTTAACTCCACAGATTTAAGTGGTTCAAACCAATGTGACTTTTGGAACCCAAAAAACTACATTGAGATCCCAAAGTGCCACTGGAGGCACAAAAGGAGGCTGTATATGCAGTACCCCTTTTACAAACGTCTGAACTTCAGGGACTGAAGCTAGTTCTTTTTGGAAGAATATTGACAGGGCCGAAATTTGAACCTTAATGGACCCCAATTTCAGGCCCATAGACACTCCTGTTTGCAGGAAATGTAGGAATCGACCCAGTTGAATTTCCTCCGTCGGGCCTTACTGGCCTCGCACCACGCAACATATTTTCGCCAAATGCGGTGATAATGTTTTGCGGTTACATCCTTCCTGGCTTTGATCAGGATAGGGATGACTTCATCCGGAATGCCTTTTTTCCTTCAGGATCTGGCGTTCAACTGCCATGCCATCAAACGCAGCCGCGGTAAGTCTTGGAACAGACAGGGTCCTTGTTGGAGCAGGTCCCTTCTTAGAGGTAGAGGCCACGGATCCTCCGTGAGCATCTCTTGAAGTTCCGGTTACCAAGTCCTTCTTGGCCAATCCGGAGCCACGAATATAGTGCTTACTCCTCTCCATCTTATCAATCTCAGTACCTTGGGTATGAGAGGCAGAGGACGGAACACATACACTGACTGGTACACCCACGGTGTTACCAGAGCGTCTACAGCTATTGCCTGAGGGTCCCTTGACCTTGCGCAATACCTGTCGAGTTTTTCCCAACGGTTTATAATCATGTGGAAGACTTCTGGGTGAAGTCCCCACTCTCCCGGGTGGAGGTCGTGCTGAGGAAGTCTGCTTCCCAGTTGTCCACTCCCGGAATGAATACTGCTGACAGTGCTATCACATGATTTTCCGCCCAGCGAAGAATCCTTGCAGCTTCTGCCATTGCCCTCCTGCTTCTTGTGCCACCCTGTCTGTTTACGTGGGTGACTGCCGTGATGTTGTCCGACTGGATCAACACCGGCTGACCTTGAAGAAGAGGTCTTGCTAAGCTTAGAGCATTGTAAATGGCCCTTAGCTTCAGGATATTTATGTGAAGTGATGTCTCCTGGCTTGACCATAAGCCCTGGATATTCCTTCCCTGTGTGAATGCTCCCCAGCCTCGCAGGCTGGCATCCGTGGTCACCAGGACCCAGTCCTGAATGCCGAATCTGCGGCCCTCTAGAAGATGAGCACTCTGCAACCACCATAGAAAGGGACACCCTTGTCCTTGGTGACAGGGTTATCCGCTGATGCATCTGAAGATGCGACCCGGACCATTTGTCCAGCAGGTCCCACTGGAAAGTTCTTGCGTGGAATCTGCCGAATGGGATTGCTTCGTAGGAAGCCACCATTTTACCCAGAACCCTTGTGCATTGATGCACTGAGACTTGGCTCGGTTTTAGGAGGTTCCTGACTAGCTCGGATAACTCCCTGGCTTTCCCCTCCGGGAGAAACACCTTTTTCTGGACTGTGTCCAGGATCATCCCTAGGAACAGAAGACAAGTCGTCGGAACCAGCTGCGATTTTGGAATATTGAGAATCCAATTGTGCTGCCGCAACACTACCTGAGATAGTGCTACACCGACCTCCAACTGTTCCCTGGATCTTACCCTTATCAGGGAATCTTCCAAGTAAGGGATAACTAAAATTCCCTTCCTTCGAAGGAATATCATCATTTCGGCCATTACCTTGGTAAAGACCCGGGGTGCCGTGGACCATCCATACGGCAGCGTCTGAACTGATAGTGACAGTTCTGTACCATAAACCTGAGGTACCCTTGGTGAGAAGGGTAAATTTTGACATGAAGGTAAGCATCCTTGATGTCCCGAGACATCATGTAGTCCCCTTCTTCCAGGTTCGCAATCACTGCTCTGAGTGACTCAATCTTGAATTTGAACCTCTGTATGTAAGTGTTCAAAGATTTTAGATTTAGAATCGGTCTCACCGAGCCGTCCGGCTTCGGTACCACAACAGTGTGGAATAATACCCCGTTCCCTGTTGCAGGAGGGGTACCTTGATTATCACCTGTTGGGAATACAGCTTGTGAATGGCTTCCAAAACTGTCTCCCTGTCAGAAGGAGACATCGGTAAAGCCGACTTTAGGAAAACGGCGAGGGGGAGACGTCTCGAATTCTAATTTGTACCCCTGAGATATCACCTGAAGGATCCAGGGGTCTACTTGCGAGTGAGCCCACTGCGCGCTGAAATTCATTGAGACGGGCCCCCCACCGTGCCTGATTCTGCTTGTAAAGCCCCAGCATCATACTGAGGGCTTGGCAGAGGCGGGAGAGGGTTTCTGTTCCTGGGAACTGGCTGATTTCTGCAGCCTTTTTCCTCTCCCTCTGTCACGGGGCAGAAATGAGGAACATTTTGCCCGCTTGTCCACGAAAAGACTGCGCCTGATAATACGGCGTCTTCTCATGTTGAGAGGCGACCTGGGGTACAAACGTGGATTTCTCAGCTGTTGCCGTGGTCACCAGGTCTGAAAGACCGACCCCAAATAACTCCTACCCTTATTAAGGCAATACTTCCAAATGCCGTTTGGAATACGCATCACCTGACCACTGACGTGTCCATAACCCTCTACTGGTAGAAATGGACAACGCACTTAGACTTGATGCCAGTCGGCAAATATTCCGCTGTGCATCACGCATATATAGAAATGCATCTTTTAAATGCTCTATAGGCAAAAATATACTGTCCCTATCTAGGGTATCAATATTTTCAGTCAGGGAATCCGACCACGCCAACCCAGCACTGCACATCCAGGCTGAGGCGATTGCTGGTCGCAGTATAACACCAGTATGTGTGTAAATACATTTTAGGATACCCTCCTGCTTTCTATCAGCAGGATCCTTAAGGGCGGCCATCTCAGGAGAGGGTAGAGCCCTTACAAGCGTGTGAGCGCTTTATCCACCCTAGGGGGTGTTTCCCAACGCACCCTAACCTCTGGCGGGAAAGTATATAATGCCAATAACATTTTAGAAATTATCAGTTGTTATCGGGGGAAAACCACGCATCAACACACACCTCATTTAATTTCTCAGATTCAGGAAAACTACAGGTAGTTTTTCCTCACCGAACATAATACCCCTTTTTTGGTGGTACTCGTATTATCAGAAATGTGTAAAACATTTTTCATTGCCTCAATCATGTAACGTGTGGCCCTACTGGAAGTCACATTTGTCTCTTCACCGTCGACACTGGAGTCAGTATCCGTGTCGGCGTCTATATCTGCCATCTGAGGTAACGGGCGCTTTAGAGCCCCTGACGGCCTTTGAGACGTCTGGACAGGCACAAGCTGAGTAGCCGGCTGTCTCATGTCAACCACTGTCTTTTATACAGAGCTGACACTGTCACGTAATTCCTTCCAACAGTTCATCCACTCAGGTGTCGACCCCCTAGGGGGTGACATCACTATTACAGGCAATCTGCTCCGTCTCCACATTTTTCTCCTCATACATGTCGACACAAACGTACCGACATACAGCACACACACAGGGAATGCTCTGATAGAGGACAGGACCCCACTAGCCCTTTGGGGAGACAGAGGGAGAGTTTGCCAGCACACACCAAAGCGCTATATATATACAGGGATAACCTTATATAAGTGTTTTTCCCCTTATAGCTGCTGTATTGTTAATACTGCGCCTAATTAGTGTCCCCCTCTCTTTTTTTAACCCTTTCTGTAGTGTAGTGACTGCAGGGGAGAGCCAGGGGAGCTTCCCTCCAACGGAGCTGTGAGGGAAAATGGCGCCAGTGTGCTGAGGAGATAGGCTCCGCCCCTTTTTCGCAGACTTTTCTCCTGCTTTTTTATGGATTCTGGCAGGGGTTAAAATTCATCCATATAGCCCTGGGGGCTATATGTGATGTATTTTCGCCAGCCATGGTGTTTTTATTGCTGCTCAGGGCGCCCCCCCCTAGCGCCCTGCACCCTCAGTGACCGAAGTGTGAAGTGTGCTGAGGAGCAATGGCGCACAGCTGCAGTGCTGTGCGCTACCTTGGTGAAGACAGGATGTCTTCTGCCACCGATTTTCCGGACCTCTTCTGTCTTCTGGCTCTGTAAGGGGGCCGGCGGCGCGGCTCTGGGACCCATCCATGGCTGGGCCTGTGATCGTCCCTCTGGAGCTAATGTCCAGTAGCCTAAGAAGCCCAATCCACTCTGCACGCAGGTGAGTTCGCTTCTTCTCCCCTTAGTCCCTCGATGCAGTGAGCCTGTTGCCAGCAGGTCTCACTGAAAATAAAAAACCTAAGCTAAAACTTTCACTAAGAAGCTCAGGAGAGCCCCTAGTGTGCACCCTTCTCGTTCGGGCACAGAGATCTAACTGAGGCTTGGAGGAGGGTCATAGGGGGAGGAGCCAGTGCACACCAGATAGTCCTAAAGCTTTCTTTAGATGTGCCCAGTCTCCTGCGGAGCCGCTATTCCCCATGGTCCTTACGGAGTCCCCAGCATCCACTTAGGACGTTAGAGAAAAGTATAATAAAATTGAATTACCAGCTACCTCAGATAAGGCAAGGCCAGGGGAGCAGCCTGGCTGCGAGTGACAGAAGCAGGCAGAACATTCCCCTGAAGTCCCGGCATCTGGTGCACGAGCAATACAGACTGAGAGGTGAAGCAGGAGTTGTCTTATAAGGTGATGGAGGACTTGTAACACTTGAAAGCTTCACAAGAGGTATTGCAATTAAGCACTGCACCGCACACCTCAGTACCATGCAGTCCATAATTGAGGAGAGTGACCCTTTCAAAGTAATTCATTAATAACATAGGCATATTAGCCAAAAACTTCCTTATTTCAGTCAATATTACTATCTGTAAAATAAAGTGTAGGAAAGCACTACCCTGTCTTCAGCATATACTTACAGTAAGGATACAGCTTAATCAGTCAGGCTCTACAGAGGCATTATTAAGAGACTAAAGCCTGCATTAAATGTATTTCTGCCTACAAACATCTAACCATCCTGTCATCAGTCAGTACTAATGGATATTATTTCTGACAGCCAGGGACTCTCTACTTTAATCTCCTACCTACTTATTTGCCTAAGAGAACAGTCAGTAAAAGGATACAATAACTACTAAAATATTAACTTTGATTGCAGTTAGGAGTGGAATGGAAAGCAATTCCTAACTATGGAGGGATTACAAATAGACCTCAGCAGAGATTGTTATTCAGCTAACTTTGGCCCTCATTCCGAGTTGTTCGCTCGGTAAAAATCTTCGCATCGCAGCGATTTTCCGCTTAATGCGCATGCGCAATGTCCGCACTGCGACTGCGCCAAGTAAATTTGCTATGCACTTAGTAATTTTACTCACGGCTTTTTCATCGGTCTGGCGATCGTAATGTGATTGACAGGAAATGGGTGTTACTGGGCGGAAACAGGCCGTTTTATGGGCGTGTGGGAAAAAACGCTACCGTTTCCGGAAAAAACGCAGGAGTGGCCGGAGAAACGGAGGAGTGTCTGGGCGAACGCTGGGAGTGTTTGTGACGTCAAACCAGGAACGACAAGCACTGAACTGATCGCAGATGCCGAGTAAGTCTGAAGCTACTCAGAAACTGCTACGAGGTGTGTAATCGCAATATTGCGAATACTTCGTTCGCAATTTTAAGATGCTAAGATTCACTCCCAGTAGGCGGCGGCTTAGCGTGAGCAACTCTGCTAAAATCGCCTTGCGAGCGAACAACTCGGAATGACCTCCCTTGGCAACTGTATTGAGTGAGCATCTACACACATTGCTGGCAATTGGATTAAACTGATTGGAGCAAGTTAACTGCTAATTCCTCTAACATAGACAGCATCCTTTTCTTGTTAAAAGTTTTGAATGTGCACCACCGAAAGAGAGCTCAATTAAATTGAATTGCTACTTAATTTGAGGTATAACTCTAATAAGTAATAGTACAGAATAGTAAGGTTGAAGCATAGTGTTATGCTAATGTAAATGTGCTTAGTGACACTACTACTAAAGTGAATTTGGTTATGTCTGTGTACAGTTAATGTGCATGCATAACTTGAATGTTGCACCAGCAGAGATGGACTAGTTTTGGTGGTTGCCATTGGCTCTTCTTTTGTGCCACACTATAGTGTTGGGGGTATTGCATGAGTTCATTAACTGTGAGCTTTTATGTATGAACATTTTCTGTTCTTGTTGAGATGATCATTATTGACTGATCACCAAATTCATTGTTGAGAAGTGTTCTTTAATAAATTAGCATGGAAAGTATACATTGTTTCTACATTTATTCAATTGAGACTCCTATACTCACCTCTCTATGAAGAATGAAAGTTATTGGAGAACTGTGAAGTAAAACTAAAGGAAATACTACAAATACCTGCATATCTTACTCAAGTGTAGATTTTCCATTCATTTCTACTATCACTATAATTGTACCTCAGTGTCACACTAGGATCTAGCTGAGAGAAGGGAGCTAGCTGTTGCTGGACTGCTTGTCTTTTTTTCAGCATAAGTTTTTGATTTTGACAAAAACAGTTTAGGATCCCACCTCAAATGACGTAACAGGGAGGAGGTTCCTAGATGGATAATGCCCCTACCCTTTCTTACTGTGGCTTTGCAAATGCTACAGATGGCTTGACAATTGTTGTCACAATTTGGGTAAAAATAATTTCACACATAAGAGCGGGATTTTAGGTCTTAAACCCAGGCATGACAATGGCTTTATTCTTATCATGAGCAAGAACTGCTTCCACTGGTGCCTTACTTACTCAAACAACATCCTCATTATCAACTTCCTCATTAGAGTTGGTGTCAGCTACACAAATATCCCCCACATCATGTTGCACTTCCACTGTAGCATCCTCAATTTCTATGTCAGGCTGTTGACTTTTACTACTCATCAACACATTTGCAGAGGGAGCAGAATGGAGGAAGCACCCTTCTCTATGAGTACTTTATCAGAAAGGTCAGACTCACACAGCACTGGTCAACACATTTAGACGCTCCTCTGGGATTTGTGACATTTCTGAGCACACAGTTTGTTCTTCTGCCTTAGTGGGGCTTTTTAAGCAGTGATTTTCCAGTTTTTCTTTTTTGACAACTCTTCTAGACTCTGAGTGAGAAGATCTTGCATCATCATGAGAGGCAGAAGAAGATGCCTCACTGACAGTTGTAGAATCATCAGTCATAAATAAAGACCAAGGACTGAGCCTTTCCTTGCTACTGCTTATGGGTTATGTTAGAGTTGATGTTTATTTATTTATTTATTTAGCATTGTAAAGGGTTGCGTTACCTTGGCAGGGGCACATCACGTATGTCTGGGTGGCCTGCTTCTCCCATGTTAAATGGAGGAAATCCATTCTGCACAAGTCCTGCATCAGTGATGCAGTGGTCCATGAAATCGCGACCCAGAATGCCCTGCAAGTGTCATTCCAGGGTTCAGGCACCAGAAATTAAAGTGCTCCCCAGCACGTCTATGCTGATCTCTGCATGTGCAGAAATCAGCTGCAGTAGAATGGTTTTATGATCAGTCCCCCCTGCCCCACATTCTGCAATTAGGTGAGTGGTGGGGCTATATGAGGGAGGTAAAATAGTGGGGGTGATTAGTTGACATGAAAAGGGGGGTTGAAGCAGCCCCGTGAAAAGATTTTACTAGCTGGGGGCAGAGTTTATATTAAAAATAAACAAAATGAAACATATAGTGACACATGGGGGGCACTTAACAGTGGGGGTACATTGTTCTTGGGCGGAAGGGGCTCTGCCACTGGGATCTATTACCACTAGAGGGGTGGGGGTAGATAACGCTGGGAATCTTTTGCCATTGAGGGGTCTATTTCTGATGGGGGGTAGGAAGTAATTTTACAATGGGGGCCTATGGACATGATGAGATGGAGGGGTTGATACACACTATAGATATATTGTTTTAAATAAAATACTTATATATTGTATTAAAAATACTTTTTACACTTTTCAAATAAAAAGAAACAATTTCTGATACATTTTTGCAACAAACTTGGTTAACTAGGGACATGTGGGTGCCCTTCAAATAGTGACTCCTTCCTTTAATCTTTTCAAGCTTCCTCCCCTCCAGCTGTCCTGTGGGAAATGGCACCTGAATCACAGCAGGAGGGATTTATATCAAATCCAAAACACGTGAGATCAGATGCCAGAAAGATGGCGTTTTGCATTGTTTTGTAATCCGAACCTGGCCAAAAAACCTGAGCCACGGCTGGGATTCCCTTGGATCCTGGAAGTTTAGTTGGGCTCGGTTCTCAGAGAACAAAGCCCACTCATCTCTACTTTATACACAATGACATGCTTGTTGATCAAAATTGGTCAACCGCTGGCAGTGATCCCTCGATCGCAAATAATTTGATACTGTTCAGAAAAAGTTGATTTCAATTAATGTTATTTCTTTATATTTTATTTATTCAATACTTAATATTTTCTGAAGTAAAGAAAAGTTTTTCAGACCAGCGCTCCAAACCAGCAGTGCTGCAACATCTGCTGAAGTGGTCACCCCGTCCCCCACTTCCGAAAAACCGATAAACAATTCACAAGATGCAGATGTGCGCACCCCCCGGGGTAGTACGGGATTAATACTTGAATATTAACTTCATAGGAAACAGTCAAATATTTAAATCCTTCCTTAAAAATCAAAACAAAGTTCCTCTTCTTTCCCTGCTGCCAGACACAGCAATGGCTGCCCTCTGCTCCTGCTGCCTTGTTCATTACCACAAGGCAGCAGGAGCAGAGGGCAGCCATTGCTGTGTCTGGCAGCAGGGAAAGAAGAGGAACTTTGTTTTGATTTTTAAGTAAGGATTTAAATATTGGACTGTTTCTTATGAAGTTAATATTCAAGTATTAATCCCGTACTAACCCGGGGGGTGCGCAAATCTGCATCTTGTGAATTGTTTAATATTTTCTGAGCTGAGAATAAAGTAAGAAAGAGCAAGTAGCTTTACTTTTACACTGCAGTTTAGATCTGATTTTGGACTCACCGCTCATAAACCTAAGGGGTAAATTTACTAACGGTAAAATCTAT
Organism: Pseudophryne corroboree; assembly: GCF_028390025.1. Classification (NCBI taxonomy): domain Eukaryota; kingdom Metazoa; phylum Chordata; class Amphibia; order Anura; family Myobatrachidae; genus Pseudophryne; species Pseudophryne corroboree. The sequence goes on from NC_086447.1 coordinate 764,184,147, forward strand.
TTAAATTGATTTAAATTGATTTTTTATTTCAGGGGCTATAAAGCACATTTACTACCAGACATTTTTTTTATCAATTTTTAATTGAGTTGAGATTTAGCCCCCGAAACACAACATCAATATAGATCAATTTAATATTGATTAAAATTGACCTGTAGTAAATATACCCCTCAATCTCATTTTCCATCTGCCCTGCCTATAGTGCAACACGGTTTTACCAAGGTGCACAGTTGTCTGCTCTTTTTTGTTTTACTCCCAACTCATAATCAAGCCTAGTGTATCATATTCAATCAGTAATTCTGCTTTTTGTAGATAATTTCACACAAATACAGTTTTTAGCCCAAAGCTTATGTAATGTACAATAGTTTGAGTTTGAAATTCTATAACATCACTCTGGAAATAACTAATATGAACATATATATATATATATATATATATAAAAGCAATTTTTCGGCGGCACTCAGATCAAAAAGCAAAGTGAAGCAGACGTGTTACACCGTTTTGGAGAATTTATTGTCCCTCTGTCATCTGATGACCTGATGACGGAGGGACAATAAATTCTCCGAAAAATTGTAACATCTCTGCTTCACTTTGCCTTTTGACCTGAGTGCCGCCAAAAATTTGCTTGTATGATGTGGACCTGCCAAGGTACCTACAAGTATAATCTATTCGGAGTGCTGCCCCAACACCATGCTGTATACAGTATATTGTCAAAGTCAGAAAAATGTCTCAATGCACGTTGCCATATTTGCACCGCACACTGGTCCGTGCTGCGCATGCGTACGCTCTCCCGTGGAAGCGCATACCCGCAATAGCGTGCACTCGCACGCGCAGTATGCGCATTTACGGTAGAGTTTATGTGATCGTAGCGTGCGACTCATTAGTTACAAATGTTCACAATTAATGTAGTTTATAGATCATGATCCCTTTGATAGTTTCTGTAAGTTTGGTTAAAGTATAATGTCCCAGAGCTGAGGAATCCCTCTTTGCATCGTACGAAGGGTTTAACAGGAATCATACAGCAGTGTTTGGTACCCATCGGAAGAGTATTTAATTAGCAATATTCCGGTGTTGGTTTGGAGCGTATTAATCGCTCGTGCGAATAGTTATGGACATAAGAAGTTTATGTCCATTTCTATGATTTGCACATACTCAGGTATGCGGCGGGAAACCCAGTTTCCCACCCACCTGAGCTGTTGGAAATCGTCACAGCCCACCTGTATGAATCACCCTATGACCTTTTGTTATGATGCAGGGCCGAATTCCTTCGGCCAATGGACAATGGGATTGTAGGACCAGGAGATTGCATTGTGTGTGGAGCATAAATAGGCAGGCCGACCACATCCAGCTCTCACTCTCTCATCAACGGTTATCTGCTGATAATCGGGAGCTGGATATCGAGGCGCTGGCGATCATACCCTTTGTGCGTAAGTTCTCTCCATAATCATTGTCTTTCTGCGAGCCAATCTCTCTCTCTCTCTCTCTATCTCCCTCTCTCCTCTTTTTCTCTTAAATACCTTATAGTATTATAGTATTGTATCGTATTGCATTTAGGTCAGTGTAGTATTGTCTTTTTGTATTTATTGTTTAGTTCTGTGGTTAGGAAGTCTCTGTTATATTGTAGTGTATCATATGTACTGTTATCCCCTTTTACAAGTATATTAGACATAATACAGTTAATAGGCCTTGGAAACCTAAACCAGTATCTGTGTATTTCCTATAGTGATAAGTGTTCATTTGAGCGTCGGTGACGCTCATGCAGCTTTGTAGATAGTCAGGTTCCACAAGGTTGCACTTACACCCTGTACTCACATTAAGGTATTCAGTGTATTTCATCGGTATAAGGTTTAACATAAAGGTATAGTGTTGTGAGCGTCTGCATCGCTGGTGACCTCCTCGTGGTCTCTAGCGTACGCTACGTTACAGCGAATCTTTCCCCTAGACATAACCAATAACGTGTCCTGTGATCACTGGGCCGTGAGCGAACGTGACGCTTGAGCGTCTCGCCTACGGCTGAGCGATCGTTACGCAAATAGCGTATCATTACGGTATTTCTTAAATAAACAGCGTACAGTGTTCTTAGCTTCATAAGGGTTGTTTATACGACAAGGAATTTAGCATTGTCAATTGCGGGCTCGTCCGGTCCTTTTCACATCTGCACTAGGTAGATCAGCAGACGTTATCCCCCAGCAAAAGGGTGGGAGGTTGTCTCGCAGTTGCTGACGGGATAAGCGTCTGCTTCGCTTAGGTAAAGAGTGCTGAAGGAATCCGGTAACCGGAAGTAAGAACAAAACGCTTGTGTCTTTTAAAACTGTTTATTTTTCTTTTGTCTTGCGTACGCATACATTTATCTGCATTTCTGTTTCATTTTCGTATATCACTATTCCTGTTTGCCAATTTTTTATAGTTGATAGAAAGTGCTAAAAAAGAGATTTGCTGTTATTTTAGAGGTAATAGTTAAAGTATAGAACAAACACACGGTTTGTCTGAGATACAAGGCAGGCAGTGTGGATTGCGGTAGATGATCAGGGATCACCTACATTGATAAATAAATATATTGTGTTACGGTGGATCCTTTGCATTGCGTACACGTGTCGCTAACAAAGACTAGCGTACGCAATCCAAAAGGCAGACGCACGCAGCGTTCACTACGCAACGTAGCGTCTGGTTACGCCCACGTAGCCCAAGTCACGAAAAGTTGAATTAGCGCAAAGCGATAATTAGCGCAAAGCGATAATTAGCGCAAAAGCGATAAGTAACGCACAGCGGTAAATAACGCAAATCTATTTTTTGGAAAAATCTGAAATTTAGTTTAACAGATCCTGCTCCTAATTGGTAACACTTTTGGCCTGAAGACAATTTCTGCGCAGAAATAGATATAGAAACAAAGTGTACATGTGTTGAGTGAGTGTGTTTTGTATACAAAAGTTTATATAACTTTAAGGTGGAACCAAAAGGAAAGTCGGGTACTCGTCAAGGAACATACGTGTAAGTGACATATACGGTGGCCAGGGAGGCATCCCTGGTTAAATAATATTTGAGCATTAGAGTATAGCGGACCATAAGGTAACAAGACCAGGAGGTCATAAGGAACAAGACCAGGAGGTCGTAAGGTAAAAGGTCCGCTATAAAAGTCCAGTGGCACAACGCCTGGGGTGTTGGTGCAGAACCCATATAGGCCATAAGCTCTTGCTGAAGGAATCGCGGCCGGAAACATCGATTCCATTGGTCTTTCAGTACATGACAAATAGTGCTCGTGTACTGAACGATTGGACCACACGTAATTGTGTGCAGTAGTTAGTAATCTGACCTAAATACCATTAGAGTAAAGTGGTCACAAACGCTATTTGTACATTCTGACGTGATTTGTGTAATTTTTTATTTTTGGAAGGGAAGTTCGCTGGTCACTCAGGAACTATCTAACAACCCCAACTTTACTGGAAAGAGTAAGTGTCCTGCGGGTAACCCTCATATGTTCCAGTAAACTGAAGGTTCCATAGGGGCCCTGTATCGAGTACGCTGGCATCATAACGGTGTTTACAGGTCGTATTGGTCGAGGTGGGCGAGTGAGTGGGGTACTCGGTAAACCGCCACCGCCGGCCTACTGTGGAGTAATTTGGTTGTCTGAAAAGGCTTGCTGAAAACCTTGATACAGAAAATCCAAGGAGGATTAAGCAACACCTACAGACTATGGGGGCCAGTTGCTCAGGTAGGGGGCGATCAACCCTGGTTCAGGTTGATTCTGTGAACCGACCAGTTGGGTCGGCACGATATGTAATGTGTGAAAAATATGGAATTCACACCGAATCTTTATGTGATGAATGGGAGAGAATGACTGTACAAGACAGGGACAAGTTCCCAAGAATAGGTAGCTTCAGTCCAGAGGTGTTACAAAATTTAAGGAGGAGGATATGTCTCGTAAAATCAGCAAAGAGACGAATTCAGCATCATGATTATTTACAGTTATGGCACCAGGAAGGTGAGATACAGAGAGGTTTGGCTCTGGCGGCGGGATCTGGGGCAGTCAGGAAGTTGATTGCCACAGCTCCTCCCCCACCATACATTGCAGGAGAGAAGTTGATTGCGGAGAGAAACGCACTGGGTTGTAAAACACAAACTCTTAGTAACACTGTAAATGTTAATGATGTTAACCAAATAACTCATGCAAGTATTAACCCGTGCAAGATGTACCCTGTTTTGAACCTTCCTCAGGAGTGTGATCAAGAAGACGATTCAGCAACAATTTCAGCTCTCTCTCTTGCAGCCACCATAGCAGAGACCACAGTAGGCACAGCGACACCCACGAGATTAGTGAAAGCCCCTAGCGGAGGGATAGGTGAGGTCGTGTCAACGGGTAAGTACGGCACCATGCACTACACTGAAACAATTGTACCACAACAAGCTGTAGAATCTACACAGGAAGAGGCTGTTAGAATTGCTCCTGTAAGGGTAATAGCAGTTCCCAATGGAAAAACAGATGTGTCTGGAGCCACTCCCATAAGGAACATTGCCATGTACACTCCATTTTCCAGAATGGAATTAAGAACAATAGTGTCCGAATTTCCTGACCCCAGGAAGGATTTAGTTGCTAGCCAAAAATACATCAGGGATTTAGGTAACACGGTAGAACCCAACAACAAGGATTGGCAGATACTGCTAAGAGCTTGTTTACCTTCCAATGTTGATGCAACTCAGTTTTTAGCTGATTGTGCATTGGATAAAGATGTACCGCTTACAGACGTGTACAACAAGGATAATGTAAAAAGGATAAATTTACAGCTAAAAGAGTATTTCCCAGCCGTTGTTAAATGGAATAAAATATTTTCCATTAAGCAAAAGGAGTCCGAAACGGCAATAGAATATTTTCACCGGGCACTATTAGAAATGGCAAAGTACACTGGTATAGAAGACATTAAGACCAACCCAAACCATCGAGAAGTAGCAGTATCTGTACTGATGGATGGTTTGAAAGAAACATTAAAAGCTAGGGTACAGACCACGCAGCCATGTTGGCGAGGTCTGTCAGTGTCCACCTTGAGAGAGGCTGCTATTGATCACGACAGAAATATCACTAGGCACAGGGAGTCGCAAAGTGATAAGTTGATGTCCGTAAGTATACAGGCGCTGACCACAAGGCAGCCTGCGTATGTACCACCGAATCCTGTGGGTAAGGCAAGTGTAATAACATGTTTTTCTTGTAACAGACCGGGACACTATGCACGAGACTGTAGAGTAAGAAATGTACAAAGATCTTTTCAACCCCCTAGACAACAACACCACACACGACATTGGGAGCAGGGTCCACAGAGGCGGAGTTTTGAGCCACATACAGGGGAAACAAAAAGATATCCCCCACACAGAGATTGGCATGCCTCTGGTAGTTCCCAGCTAACTCCCTCACAAGTAGTTGCTGCCAGCGGGATTCAGGGAGGTCAGCATACCCAATAGGGGTGTGGCCATACCTGTAATCTGCAACCAGTTAAATTGATTGCCAGTCTTGGAAGCGAACCAGAGATTGCAATCAATGTAGCCGGTAAAACTTTAAACTTTCTTGTAGACACAGGGGCGGCCAAGTCAGTGATCAATTCGACAGTGGGCATGAGAACCACTGGTAGGACAGTTCCAGCCATAGGAGTAACAGGAGTAGTCCAGCACTACCCTGTTAGCAAACCAGCCGAGATTACAATAGGGCCTTTGCATACCAAGCATTCCTTTTTGCTGGCTGCATCGGCACCGACCAATCTCCTGGGAAGAGACTTACTATGTAAAATGGGTTGCGTCATTTATTGTACTCCTGAAGGTGTATTCTTGGACATCCCTGAGAATCACGCTCAGGAAGTACGAGACATGTTAGACTCCCCATCAAAATTAATGTCACATTCCATTATGACAAATAGGAATCCATCCCAAGTAGAAGAGATGACATCTCAGATACCAGAGTCGCTTTGGACAAAAGATGGACAGGACACTGGATTAATGGCAAATGTAGCTCCAGTAGTTGTACAAGTAAAAGATGGTAGGATAGCTCCAAAAATCCCACAGTATCCTCTGAAGCCAGAGGTGGAGTTAGGAGTTTTCCCGGTAATAGAGCGCTTGCTACAACAGGGCATTCTAGTAAGAACGTCCAGCACAGCAAATAGTCCCATCTTCCCTGTTAAAAAGAGTGGGGGGGGGGGTTACAGGCTAGTGCAGGATCTAAGGGGGATTAACAAAATAGTTGAGAGTCAGTTCCCCGTAGTGCCTAATCCAGCTGTCATCCTAATGCAAATTCCTCCCACTGCCAAATTTTTCACTGTTATTGACCTCTGCTCCGCTTTCTTTTCGGTACCTCTGCACCCTGACAGCCAATATTTGTTTGCATTCACATACAGAGGAGTCCAATATACGTGGACTCGGTTACCCCAAGGTTTCATAGATAGTCCAAGTATATTTTCTCAGGCTTTGCATGATTGTTTACAGTCTTTCCAACCGGAAAGTGGATCAGTGTTGATACAGTACGTGGATGATCTACTGCTGTGTTCTGATTCATTGGAGGCATCCCTGAAGGATACGAAACAGCTCCTGTTTCATCTTTCAGACACAGGTCACAAGGTCTCCAAAGACAAGTTGCAATTATGCCAAGCTAAGGTAAAATACTTGGGACACTGTCTAACACAAGGACTGAGACACCTGACCGCTGATAGAATCCAAGCCATTAGAGACATGACACTGCCACAAACCCAGCAACAGATCAGGACGTTTTTAGGAATGTGTGGGTATTGCCGTAATTGGATCCCAGGGTTTTCCATATTAGCACTACCTTTGCAGGAAATGGTCTCCTCAAACAAACCTGATCGGATTTCGCATACAGACGAATCCGAAACAGCATTTGAGAGACTCAAACAGTGCCTAACGCAGGCACCAGCATTAGGTATGCCAGACTATGGGAAACCCTTTGAGCTATACGGAACAGAAAGTGCTGGGTGCGCAGCAGGGGTACTAACACAAAAACACGGTGATGCCAGCAGGCCAATTGCATACTACAGCGCGCAGCTAGACACGGTAGCGCGATCCCTCCCCACATGCTTGCGTAGCGTTGCAGCGATAGCATTGCTAGTGACGAAAAGCGAAGATGTCGTGCTAGGCCACAACCTCACAATCCATACACCACATGCGGTATCGGCCTTATTGAATTCTGCCCAAACCAGACATGTCTCATCAGCAAGGTTTACGAGATGGGAATTGGCATTAATGGCCCCAGTAAACATCACCATAAGGAGATGCAGCGCATTAAACCCTGCAACATTTCTCCCAGGTGTGCCTGGACAGGCACAAAGGGTGGGAGGTGAGAGTGATGGGGAAGGAGGATTTAATGCAAAGGAAGATACACATGATTGTATGGAATATTTGACCCAAAATTTTTCCGCAAGGCCTGACATCAGTGACAATCCACTAGAAGATGCAGAACTCACGTTCTACACGGACGGTAGTTGTCACAGACAGTCAGACTCGGGAGACTTGTGTACTGGATACGCAGTCGTAGATGACCAAGACACCATAGAAGCGGAACCGCTAGGCCCACCTCACTCAGCCCAGGTTGCTGAACTGGTCGCCCTAACCAGAGCATGTGAATTGGCTAAGGGTAAGTCTGCCAATATCTACACCGATTCTAGATACGCGTTCGGGGTAGTCCATGATTTCGGAGCGCTATGGCGTCTCAGAAATTTCATGACGGCAGCTGGTACACCGATAGCGCATGCAGCTCACATAAAAAGGCTTCTAACAGCGATACAGGAACCCGACAGAGTGGCTGTTATCAAATGTAAAGCACATACATATAGTCAAGACCCAGTATCCCTTGGTAACAGCCGAGCAGACGAAGCTGCAAAGCTTGCAGCTGCTACCCCCATACGGACAGACACCACACAACTGATGGTATTTAATACCATCAACACACAAAAGTTGTGTGAAATGCAGAATTTGTGTTCGACTCAGGAGAAGGCAGTCTGGAAGGCAAAGGGATATGGCCAGGAGTCCTCAGGGCTCTGGACGGATGGACATGGTAAACCAGTGGCCCCCAGGGCATACCTTCCGTGTCTGGCTGAAGCAGCTCACGGGCTGACTCATCTAGGCAAGGAGGGGATGTGCAAATTGGTAAGAGCATACTGGTGCGCCCCAGGATTCTCCTCTCATGCTAGTAAAAGAGCAATGTCATGCCTTACCTGTCTGAGAAAGAATATTGGAAAGGCAATACCTACAGAACCCTCCCATATCCCACCTGCCGGCGGCCCTTTCCAAGTAATACAAATTGACTTCATTCAATTACCCCCATGTAGAAATTTGAAATATGTACTTGTTTGCATAGATGTTTTCTCGAATTGGGTCGAGGCTTTTCCAGCAGCTACAAATACCGCTATGTTTACAGCTAAGAAAATTGTGCAGGAATTTGTATGTAGATATGGTATCCCTAGAATCATTGAAAGTGATAGGGGTACCCATTTTACAGGTGATGTCTTTCAAGGAATGTGTAAGTTGATGGGAATTGATAGTAAGCTGCACACTCCGTACCGTCCACAGGCGAGTGCGAAGGTCGAAAGAGTGAACAGCACTATTAAAAATAAATTGAGTAAAGTAATGGCAGAGACAGGATTGACGTGGCCAGAAGCTTTACCCATTGTTTTGTATAGTATCAGAACCACTCCCAGGTCCCCTCTTAATCTGTCTCCTTTTGAAATTCTGTTTGGTCGACAACCGCATGTCATAATTAACCCTCAGGATGATTTGAAATGTAACAATGAAGTAACTGTAAAGTACTTAATTAATATGAGTAAGCAGTTGAGGAATCAAAATGATAATCTGAAGTTGGTGATTCCTGATTTACCAGATAGTAATTGTCATGACATTGAACCTGGGGATTATGTAATGATACGAAATTTTCTACGCTCAGGTTGTCTTATTGATAGATGGGAAGGACCATACCAGGTCTTATTGACTAGCACCACAGCATTGAAGGTTGCTGAGAGAGAGACTTGGGTCCATTCATCCCACTGCAAGAAGGTTGCTGATCCAGAGAAGTCCCGTGATAAGGAACAGACGGTAGAGGTTGTATCACTAGAGTGTCTGTTCCAGGAGGACTGAGGCGGCACCTGAGCCTTGAAGACCGAAAGCAGCTGTCGACTCCCCTCTCCCTTTTATTGTTTTCTCCACTTCCCATCCCCTCTCCTTTAAAATTTCTTTTTCCCCCTTCTCATTCTTCTCTATTTCCTCCTCAAAGATGGACTTGCCCCAAGAGACTGTGATCCGGATTTTGATGTTAACCATGATGTTGACCAGAGCAGTCTGTTCCGGCGAGAGTACCATAGAGGTCGAAAGAGGTTCTGGAATGGGTTCCGATTATGATGATGGAGGCGTAGTTTTCCAAGATCAACCAAGCCAACAAGCAAAGGCGAGTATCAGAAAACGATCCGATAGAAGAAATTGTGATGGATTGTTAGCTGAGGAAAATTGTATCTGTAGGCTCTGTGATAATCTGGTTGAAGATGGATGCATAAAGAAATGCCAATCTAGTTTTAATATCCATATGGACCGGCATCCATTGAGTGACTATCACTCCTTAGTGGGTAACGTGTTAAACCAAACAGATTGTTGGGTATGCTCTCAAGTACCTCAGGGTCACAGTAAATCAGGGCTAGTACCATTTCCTTTAACATTAGGGGAGGTACTTGAGCTAAGTGGTGGGAGACCGGTGGACCGGAGGTTTAACATCTCCAGCCCTCCTAGTTTGAAGCTCCACCAATACCATGTGGATAGGTCCCTCATATGTTTTAACATCTCCAATCCCAGAAAACCGGGAAATTGGGAAGTGTCATGGAGCAACCTTACCATGACCTTTTCACACAGAGCAGATAGAATGCCTACAGATACAGAGCTCGTACGCCACATAGCCAGTAGAGGAAAATCTTTCCGGTATCGATATACCTTAGGAAATAGGATTACTAAAGTTGGAGAGGTATCACCAGGATACTGTGCACATATCGTACAAACCGATACGTGCATTAGGCAGATGGAAGAATTAGGGTCAGGAGATTTCACCTGGAAGGTTTGTAACATGGTCATGTCCTTCTCCGTCCCCTATGTTCTCCCCGATGATGCATATTTCATATGTGGGAGAAAGGCGTACAAGTGGCTTGCCCCAAACTCTGAAGGATTGTGTTATATTGGAAAAGTATTGCCTGAAGTAATGACTGTTACACATGGCAAAATGAAGGACATACACCGTGGTGCCCAAACTCCTTATACTCACACTCACTACGAGCACCTTGTTAAAAGACAACTGTCAGAAAGGTTAGAGCATCCGGCCTCTGATCTTATCCATGAATCCACCGGGATTCAGGTTCTGGTAGCGTTAGATTTCACTCGCACCGCTCGAGGTGTGATGAATTATAGATACATTTCCGCACTCGCCAATTTGTTAGATAATATCACTGAAATGTATGATGACACGTTTAGATACACTGGAAGAGAACTTCAAGCTTACAAAACAGAACTAGTTCAGCATAGGATGGTTCTTAATTATCTTACAGCAGTAACAGGCGGATATTGTGTTACATTGGCAACACAGTACGGCATAAAGTGTTGCACGTATATCACAAATAGCACCGAGGATCCGATAGAGGTCATAGACCAAAAGATGGACGATATTCTGCAATTAAAGTGGGAATTTCGTCGAAAACACAATCTCACCCTTGCTGCTGTAGGTAATGAGCTGACTGGTTGGGTGTCATGGTTGAACCCGCGAAATTGGTTCTCCGGTTTAGGAGACTGGGCTCAAGGAGTCATAATGGATGTTGGAAAGTTTCTCCTATGTATTTTGGGTGTCGTTATATCGTTTGGATTGATATTTAGATGCGGGCAGGCTTTAATAAGGTGCAAACAAAGTACAAAAGTGATGAGCTTGAGGAGTGAGGAAACTGTAATTAACCTGGATTTGATTTATGACCCAATGCTAGAAACCATGACGTAATGATGTAATGAGTATACGGTCCGTCTTTCACCCATTTCTATGTTTTCCTCCGAGGTACAAAGACCCACGTAGACGAAGGATTTGATGAGCCAAGGGGCCGACAACGGAAAGATGGAAAGAAGAAGAGCAGACGACCTGATAAACAAGATTTTGATGGACAATGCCATGGGTACCCCAGTTTCCCTAGGAACTTTAAAATCACGCTAGCCCAACATTTTTTGTAAATCCATGGACGTTGTATGCTTTACTCACGATTTATGAGCAAAAGCACAAAGAAGAAGACTCCAATCAACCGACACCAATCAAGACCCCAATCGACGAACGTACATTAACCTGACATAGAATATCATTGCATTTTTCGTAAGTGTTCTTTATCTTCATCTCTGCAACCCTCAGGTAATAACACACATAGTCGATAGGGAATACAGGCACAGATAGCAGCAACCACATACCCCCCCCAATTCATGTATCATCAACTAAAATGTGCATCCCCATTGTGTTACAACCACAGCCGAAATGAGCTCGGTAGAGTTTGACAGCCCATCCACAGACCTGTACCACAGGATAAGAAGGAATTCAAATGTATACTTCGCAATACCTCGAAGCTTGATTTACCACACGTACGGCACGATGATACATGACCCTCCAAACATGGACTCATACACACATGCTTCTACTTTCTCACTAGGTCATACCCTCTTCACACCTACTCCATTCTTCTTCCTTTCCCCACCATGGAAATCAATTAACCCCTGACTTACATTTTTCTCCTTAAATATTTTGTGGCAGTTATTATTGACTGCCAAAGGGTGGACTGTCAAAGTCAGAAAAATGTCTCAATGCACGTTGCCATATTTGCACCGCACACTGGTCCGTGCTGCGCATGCGTACGCTCTCCCGTGGAAGCGCATACCCGCAATAGCGTGCACTCGCACGCGCAGTATGCGCATTTACGGTAGAGTTTATGTGATCGTAGCGTGCGACTCATTAGTTACAAATGTTCACAATTAATGTAGTTTATAGATCATGATCCCTTTGATAGTTTCTGTAAGTTTGGTTAAAGTATAATGTCCCAGAGCTGAGGAATCCCTCTTTGCATCGTACGAAGGGTTTAACAGGAATCATACAGCAGTGTTTGGTACCCATCGGAAGAGTATTTAATTAGCAATATTCCGGTGTTGGTTTGGAGCGTATTAATCGCTCGTGCGAATAGTTATGGACATAAGAAGTTTATGTCCATTTCTATGATTTGCACATACTCAGGTATGCGGCGGGAAACCCAGTTTCCCACCCACCTGAGCTGTTGGAAATCGTCACAGCCCACCTGTATGAATCACCCTATGACCTTTTGTTATGATGCAGGGCCGAATTCCTTCGGCCAATGGACAATGGGATTGTAGGACCAGGAGATTGCATTGTGTGTGGAGCATAAATAGGCAGGCCGACCACATCCAGCTCTCACTCTCTCATCAACGGTTATCTGCTGATAATCGGGAGCTGGATATCGAGGCGCTGGCGATCATACCCTTTGTGCGTAAGTTCTCTCCATAATCATTGTCTTTCTGCGAGCCAATCTCTCTCTCTCTCTCTCTCTATCTCCCTCTCTCCTCTTTTTCTCTTAAATACCTTATAGTATTATAGTATTGTATCGTATTGCATTTAGGTCAGTGTAGTATTGTCTTTTTGTATTTATTGTTTAGTTCTGTGGTTAGGAAGTCTCTGTTATATTGTAGTGTATCATATGTACTGTTATCCCCTTTTACAAGTATATTAGACATAATACAGTTAATAGGCCTTGGAAACCTAAACCAGTATCTGTGTATTTCCTATAGTGATAAGTGTTCATTTGAGCGTCGGTGACGCTCATGCAGCTTTGTAGATAGTCAGGTTCCACAAGGTTGCACTTACACCCTGTACTCACATTAAGGTATTCAGTGTATTTCATCGGTATAAGGTTTAACATAAAGGTATAGTGTTGTGAGCGTCTGCATCGCTGGTGACCTCCTCGTGGTCTCTAGCGTACGCTACGTTACAGCGAATCTTTCCCCTAGACATAACCAATAACGTGTCCTGTGATCACTGGGCCGTGAGCGAACGTGACGCTTGAGCGTCTCGCCTACGGCTGAGCGATCGTTACGCAAATAGCGTATCATTACGGTATTTCTTAAATAAACAGCGTACAGTGTTCTTAGCTTCATAAGGGTTGTTTATACGACAAGGAATTTAGCATTGTCAATATATATATATATATATATATATACTGGCTACATAGCCAGAATCAAGCACTTAATTCCCTCAGATGATCTGCCAAAAGTCATACATGCATTTGTATCATCTCGATTAGACTACTGTAATGCCCTCTACCTTGGTCTCCCAGCAAAAGAATAGCAACACTTACAGCTGGTGCAAAACACAGCTGCCAGGCTGTTAACCAACCAGCCCCGTTCTAGCCACATAACACCCATCCTCTACTCCCTTCACTGGCTGCCTGTAAGATGGCACATCATCTTCAAGATTGGCTTACTGAGTTTCAAAGCATTACATGACCAGGGCCCAAGGTACCTGAAGCAGCTTCTGACCACATACTGCCCCACTTGATTACTGCGATCTGAAGATGAAGGACTTTTAGCAGTACCTAGAATCTCCCGTAATTCATCTGGTGGTCGAGCTTTTAGTCATGCGGCTCCGACTCTATGGAACTCACTTCCCCGCACAGTGCGAAAGGTCCCAACTATAGAATCCTTCAAAAGTAGACTCAAGACTTTCCTGTTTACTCAAGCATTTCCATAATGTCCCTTTTAGTATCTTCATGCTTCTGTATTTTATGAAAATGTACTTCACTATTTTCTGTACTATATTATGCTATGTATCTGTTAAGCGCCTTGAGTCCTGCTGGAGAAAGAGTGCTATATAAATAAAATTATTATTATTATTATTATAATTATTTTATATATATATATATATATATATAGTCCATTCCAGATATGGCACTCTGCGGTCTCTTTCAGGAAATAAATACAGCTCACAACAAAACTTGCATCAGCGACGTTTCGGCTTTAATAGCCTTTGTCAAGCATTATAACCATCACCTATGCTTGACACAGGCTATTAAAGCCGAAACGTCGCTGATGCAAGCTTTTTTGTGAGCTGTATTTATTTCCTGAAAGAGACCACAGTGTGCCATATCTGGAATGGACTATTTGTATGCATAATGGGCACCTAGCACTAGAGCCCTGACGAAGCTCTAATATAGAGTGAAATGCGCATAGGGGAATAGCCGTGCGCCGCTAGAAAAAATGAAATGTGATTAGTTAGAATGTGTATTCCATTGTGTTACCTGCTAGCCATAACGCATGTTAACGTCATACTTTTGCACATTTAGACATTAGTTGGTGCAGTGCGGTGCTGTGATATACGGCAGCCCGCAATACAAACAGCACTAGTCTCTTCATATATGTCTGTGGCGTCCAGCAATAGAGATTAGGAACATGTCAGCCGTGCACTAAGTCCGTGGCGTCTGACAACAGAGACTAGGATCATACCTGCTGTGTATTAAATTGTATGCATCTGGGTAATAGCTCTTATTGGCATGAGCTCATTACATATATAATTTGACATCAGCTAAACACGGATGCATTACCTCTTTTGAGGGACATATAACACATAAACACCTAATAAATCAAATAAGGGAATGTGATCTAATCCCTTTTTGAATGGTTTAGGTATGATTAATGTGTAATTTTATTATCAACTTAAAAGGTTATATGTTATAGTTAATAACGTTACATGCGTGTATGTATATATATATGAAGGACTCCATATAGGAAAGACTTCTATTGTGTTTCCTTGCCTATGATAAGGAAAAAAATGTCTACTGTATCCCATCTGGAAGGAGGTACTGCAGACCTCCAATGATATGGTGGTAGAATCATAACACAGAAAGACATTCTGTTCAATAAAGCAACAATTGTATCAGTTACAACATTCTGCTGTGTATTAACAGTTATTACATGTATCACCTAGAAGCAACTGTTACTTT
The DNA here is from genome assembly GCF_028390025.1 of Pseudophryne corroboree. Lineage (NCBI taxonomy): Eukaryota > Metazoa > Chordata > Amphibia > Anura > Myobatrachidae > Pseudophryne > Pseudophryne corroboree. The sequence continues at coordinate 764,199,185 of NC_086447.1, forward strand.
TGGCAGGACAGAAACACAGAAGTAGGCCAAAGCTGGGAACTTTTTCCACTATCAAATAATTAGAATAAGGTTGTGGCAGGCTTATGAAGAATTATATTATTAACCAGGGGTTGTTATACTTATTATAAAGAATATATATATATATATATATATATATATATATATATACTTCCAATATATGCCGGCACTCAAATCACAACAACAGCTTGCTCTGGTGCCCGTTGAAGCAGAGAAATAGCAGTCCAATAGGAAACGGCACTCAGAGGCAATGAATCGTAGAAAAGAGGTTTAATTCATACCATTAACGTTTCGGGGCGACAAGCCCCGTCCTCAGAATGGACAGAAAACATTTCTGTCCATTCTGAGGACGGGGCTTGTCGCCCCGAAACGTTAATGGTATGAATTAAACCTCTTTTCTACGATTCATTGCCTCTGAGTGCCGTTTTCCATTGGACTGCTATATATATATATATATATATATATATATATATATCCCAATCATATTCTTCTGAGAAATACAGCAGTGGAATACAATCTGTACATCAAATACAAATCAATAAATAGTGGCACACGGCTCAGTTTTTAATTTTCTTTATTATTTGGCACTAGGACAAAACAAATCCTTTTCTTTTTTCTGTTTTGTCCATTTTTCTGATTCACGTCTATACTATCTTTTATAAATTTTATATTTCACTTTTTACGGCCCAATTAAGGGTCTTAATACTTCATATGGGATACTAATAAAGTTGATACATTCCATATGGGTATTGGTAGGTACTAAGAATTAAGTGTTAATACATATATATATATAAAAAATGTATAAGGACACAGATCCAATATCAGGAATTCTTGTTGGTTTTTGGAGTGAGTGTACCCAGAGAAACTGATCCCTTTTTCTTCACCCTTTCTATAATGGGCACCGCGGCAGCTGATTGAGGAAGTGAGAGTGCCGGTTAACAGTTTATACTGTATATATATTCATATACAGAGAACCCTGCACTCTCCTTAGCAGCTTGATTCACTTTAATGCTTTAGTATATATCTGAATAAACAATGGATGTTTGGTTTATGAATTGTACAATGTATGTAAGCTTGCGGCCCACTCCACGGGACCCTATTTCACCGCAAGTCCTACTCTATCACATAAACTTTCACATAGATTTTTTGGGGACCTGGCTACTGCTGTCTCATAGTGGAAAATGTGCTTTCCTGATTTAAAGCTTACCTGCCACTCTTATGGCTTTTAAAAGATAAGACAGTCACCATCACAAGTGTGCTTACCTGGTTTAAAGCTTACCTGCCAACTGACTTCTGGCTTTCAAAGTGAGACAGTCACCAACACACCTAAACAGCAGCTGACCCAGGTTAAAAGTAAATCAGTTTAGGGGTGCATGAGAGAGAGATATGATCACAAATAAGCCAATTAAAAATTAACCCTATTGACTTCTGGTGGGCGGGCCATCAAGCATGGCTGCTTTTTAATTACTGTCCTGACGGTTGATTCTATATCGGAGTGGGAGAAGGGACCTTCTGACGTACCTAGGGGAGGAGACCCGTCACCAGGGGGAGGAGCTACGGCCAAACAAGGTACCCAAAAAGCACCCTCACGGGCTCGCTTCGCTCGCCAGGCTTCGGGCACGGTGGCTCGCTTTGCTCGCCACCTAATTACTAAAGGTAATAGTTGGTGGTGTGGATACTAGAGCAACTGTCCCGCTGGTGTAGCTCCTCCCCCTTGTGTCGTGGCTCCTCCCCCTGACGGTAAAGGTCCCTTAGGCCACTTGGATCTAGCCTCAACCCTGTCCTGATAGAGGCTGCAACAATCCTCCACATATAGGCGTTTTGGGGGTACGGGCTTATATTAGTTGTACTTCCCAGATACTGCGGAGTTGATTGATACCACAACTGCCTCTGTGGGTGCTTTATACACCGAAGGCAGGCCATACAAGTGGATGACCACCTAACAATAGGCATGAAAAACGGCGTGGGGAGAAGACACTACCTAGTGGGCTTCATAAGTGTCCCCCCCTGACACACCGGGACTTACGATCCCTTCAAGAGGAGGTGATGGACAGCAGCTTTCTTGTAAAGACCATGGATGCCTTTCTTAAGTTGCCGGCACTGAGGACCAGTAACCCGAAGTAACAGCCACTGGGAAGCTGAGTATCTCAGCTGTCAGTTGAAGCCCCTCTACACTATAACTGGCGAGATCCTGCACTACTTATCACCGCCAGGTGACCATCCGTGCTCCCTCTGATCGTGGTCCGTGTTCCCAGCTGCAGTGCTGTGGAGATCGCTGAAGGCACTGTGGCTGCTGCTTCCCCTTAGACCCCCTTCGCCTGCTTACCTTGCCGGGATTGTGCCAGAGGCTGCCCTTACTGGGACTCCTTGTGCTGCCGCTGGGTTTCCGCTGACCACTGCTACCGCGGGGATCAGCTCTGAGAGCTGCTGTGGTCAGGATCTTCAGTGCTGTCGCTGCCCGCGGGGCTTACTCAGCTGCAGATTGGTGAGAGAGATCGCTCTGGGAGCCCCAGATAATGACCATTCCTGGGTGGCACTTCTGATTTGCGGGTTGTCCAGACAGGCATTCTGAGATTCTCGAGTGTGCTGGGGGAAGGGCCAGACATCTATAGGTGCCCAGGTGGGCTCTATACTGAGATGTGGAACAAAGAAGTGCAGTTGGACCATGGACAAGGGTCTGTACATCAAGTTATCCCAGAGGGTATAACTTACCTTTGCTGGGAGGCTGATTCTGGACCAGTGTATTGTTGTCAATTAACACCAGCATCATTACATCCCCCAGGTGCTAACACTGTTTGTTTTTTCTAACCCACTCTGTTAACAACCTTTAAAAATCCCCTCTTACTATCCTATACTTGGTACCACTCCCCCCTAATGTGTTGACCTCATCTCCCTACCCCTGGAAGTACTCCTTTCCAGTACCCAGTCTTCTTCTCCTTCTCTGTGTCCCCCCTTTTTTTTCTCCTCTTCTGAATACTCCTGGCACACCAATTTTATCAAGAAAGCTGGGTGCACCACATGACTGTATGGAACGGTTTGGAGGCTTTTTAGGACATATCAGAGCCCAGCTCTCCCTCCGTTATAGTAGCAGTGGTGTTTAGTCACCTCACAGTGCTTAAAGGGGGTGGTATTCTCGTGACCGCCGGTCAGCTGACCGACAGTCACATGACCTCCTCCACGAGCCCGACGGCTCACTTTCCCGATGGTCGGCATGCCGACCAACAGGTACTATTTCCACTCGTGGGTGTCCACGACACCCATAGAGTGGGAATAGAACCCGTGGCGACCGCAGGTCACCACCGAGCCCGCAGCGTGGCGAGCGCAGCGTGGCGAGCGCAGCGTGGCGAGCGCAGCGAGCCCGCAAGGGGCTTGCTGCACTCGCCCCTCCCCGCCGGGATCCCGGTGTCGGAATGCTGCCGGGATCCCGGCGTCGGTAAGCTGACCGGCGGTCAGGAGACCGCCGGTCAACCATACTACACCCCTTAAAGGAGCTTGTATTGCTGAGAAACCCCTGCTGAACTTTATGACTGTAGAGAACTCTAACTTTATTGCTTAATACTATTTGGCTGGTTCTTTACTGCACATTATATGTTTGATCTAGATAGAGACACGTATCCTTTCCATTTACAATATCTCTGTGCATGGTGTGATTTGCTCTGCTGATTTTAAATGACGAAAGTGCACAGGAATAGAAATTACAAGCGTGGTGGACAGATCTATCTTTCTGCAAAAGATTCCAACTGTATTGTTTATAGCACCGGATAAACAGTGTCATCTGGTTACAATATACTAGTATCACTGTGATTAAAGTTTTTGGGGGTCATTCTGAGTTGATCGCTAGCTGCCGTTGTTCGCAGCACAGCGATCAGGCAAAAAATTGGCACTTCTGCGCATGCGTATGGACCGCAGTGCGCACGCGCGAAGTACTTTCACACAAAACTATGCAGTTTTACACAAGGTCGAGCGACTCATTTCAGTCGCACGGCTGATATGTGAGTGATTAACAGGAAAGGGGCGTTTCTGGGAGGTAACTGACCGTTTTCCGGGAGTGTGCTAAAAAACGCAGGCGTGTCAGAAGATAACGCAGGCATGCCTGGGGAAATGGGGGAGTGGCTGGCTGAACGCAGGGCATGTATGTGATGTCAAAACAGGAACTAAACTGTCTGCAGTGATCACAAGGTAGGAGTATGTTTGGAGCTACTCAGAAACGGCATGAAAATTTTTTCAAGCAATTCTGCTAATCTTTCATCGCACTTCTGCTAAGCTAAGATACACTCCCAGAGGGTGGCGGCTTATCGTTAGCACTGCTGCTAAAAGCAGCTAGCGAACGATCAACTCGGAATGAGGGCCATTGTCTCTGCATACTATCCTTCCTTACCTGAATGTTCAACTATCATCCTCCCTTTTTAGTAAACTTAGGTGCAATTGCCATCTGATGGTGATGTTAGAAATATCAGATCTTGACACTAGATTGGCTCATGGTGCAGGTAAGTTTCACTGGAGAATCAGAATTATTGTGATCCTCTATAACCCTCATGAACTGATCTCTAGTGCCACTCCAGAAAATTAACAAATCTTCTATGAAACGAGTATAGAAAAATACCTTAGACGTAATTTCAGCATCCTTAAAGAAGATCTCATCATCTATAGCGAACATATACGTATTTGCATACGCCGGAGCCATGGCAGAACCCATTGCGCAACTGGTCGTCTGCAAATAGTACATGCCCTCTACCATGAAAAAATTTCTTGTCAAAAGAATCTCAAGCATATTAATTAAGATATCAACATGGGCAACATCAAATGTACCATTATTACTTAATAATATTCTGGTCGCAGATAAACCATCACAATGCGGAATAATCGTGTATAGGCTTGACACATCGGCCGTAATCAGCCCCAATTCATCTGGAAGAGGAGGTAGTTGCAAAAGTTTATTCAAAAGAGATGTTGTATCCAAAAGAAAATGCTTGTGTCCCTGTACAATTGGCTGTAATATGGAATCAACAAAAACGGCAGTAGGCTGTATGGTGGCGGGTATATAGGTAAGTCACTTATGTCTGCTTTAATATGTATCCTGACGAAAAACCATTAAAGGTTTGAAACGTTGACATCCATTAAAGTGATCGTGTCCTGTGTGCCGCTGTTGAGGACTCTCTCTCTCTCTCTCTCTCTCTCTCTATATATATATATATATATATATATATATATTAGTTCGTTTTTACTGTAACCTCCACCTGAATTTGCTATATATATGTAAAGTCCCAACCTTTCATGGGTTGTAAGGCCATTCCTACGTGATATCTGCAATTTTCTTGAACAATATCTAGCTTACTAGATTTTTCAGTGGGTACTTCTTTTTTAAACCCTGTCCTATCCTTCTGTGTGGCCCTGCCCAGGGCATAGATAGATACCTAGAAAAGTCCACACCAGCTCGTAACTCACAATCACACCAAGACACTGACATGGTTAGAAACAGCAAAAACTTGGCTCCCGCCTCTCCCTCCACACCATCTCTGTTCGCATCTGGGGAAACATCAGATGCTACTCTGGATAGGCCCTCTCAATTGCCTCCAATCCCCACCTTTGAGGAAAATGCTAAGGTCACTATTAATATGTTAATGCCCATGTTGGACAAAAAGTTTAAGGATCTGCATACCAGGTTGGAAACCTCACACACGAAAATAGATTCTAACACAACGAGAATAGTTACTCTGGAGTGATAATGAGGACACGGTCCACGCAATGCAGGCAGTCATAGATCGCAGGGATCAGACCATTCAGGCTTTGTCTGCAAAGCTGGATGATCTTGAAAATAGGGATTTCAGATGTAACCTGCAGTTTATAGGAATCCCTGAATCAATAAGAGGACCTCACCTGTTAAAAGTTATAAGTGATTGCATTCCTAGAGCACTGGGGATTTATGATTCCTCTAATGTCCCACAAATTGAGAGGGCACATAGAATTGGTCCAGAGAGACCGGACCAAGGGAATAGGCCTAGACCAGCCATAGCCAAATTTCTTGCCTATAGAGCAAAGGAGAGAATACTGACAGCATACCGTACAAACCAGCCTCTGGGGGTTGAAGGTGTGAATATATTAATATTCCAAGACTTTTCAGTTTTAGTGCCACAGAAAAGGAAGGAGTTCTCTGATGTCTGCAAAATATTAATAGATCAAAACAAAAGGTTTGCCCTTCTGTGTCCGGCTAAACTCCATATTTTGGAGAATGGCCGTCCTGTTTATTTTACAGACCCTAAGCAAGCGAAAGATCTGCCTGACCTTGAGGTTTCCCCCAAATGACACTGACATTTGCGGGTGCTGTGCTCTCCGGTTGCGAGTGTGATGTGAGTGAATGTCTGTGGTTTCCCCGCTTTTGAATAATTCTTTGTATCCTCTTACACCCCCCATCTTTTTTTTTTTCCTTTTTTTTCTCCTCTTCTGACTCATGCCCAAGTGTCCTGAGAGCATAATCACTTTGCTTGATATTAGTTCTACACCATGTGCTTTGTGTCTATACAGCTAGATTTGTGATCATTCACTGTGCGTGATGGTCGCTGGTTGTTTCCTCCACTTTTGAAATAATTTGTGGAATATATTTTTGATCTTTAGTAAGCCACTTTGTTCGCTATGCCTGAATAAGTAACCCTGCAGTGAGGGTCTACAAAAGCCTGAGTTTGGAAAGTTGATCAGAGCATTTCATCCCGAGGGTGATGGGATTCTCAACAGTTACTGGCGGTTGCCAACCACCACTTTGTTCTATGACCCTCATTCTGAGTTGTTCGCTTGCTAGCTGCTTTCAGCAGCATTGCAAACGCTAGGCTGCCGCCCTCTGGGAGTGTATCTTAGCTTAGCAGAATAGCGAACGAAAGGTTAGCAGAGCTGCTACTAAATAATTCCTTGCAGTTTCTGAGTAGCTCCAGACCTACTCCTAGATTGTGTTCACCTCAGTCCGTTTAGTTCCTGGTTTGACGTCACAAACACGCCCTGTGTTCGACCAGCCACTCCCCTGTTTATCCAGCCACTCCTGCGTTTTTACCTTAGCACACTCCCTGAAAATGCCATGTTGCCGCCCAGAAACACCCACTTCCTGTCAATCACACTACGATCACTCGAGCGCTGAAAAAACTTTGCTCGAGCTTGTGTAAATCTCCAAAGTTTTGTGTTAAATAACTAAGCGCATGCACGCTGTGTACCATGCGCATTTCCTACCTAATCGCTCCATTGCGAAAAACGGCAACGAGCTAACAACTCGGAATTACCACCTATATTACGAAAAGTGAAACACAAGTTTACTGTATTGTTTATGGTTTTGACGGTATATTATGTTGCACTTATTGTATTTTCTAAGGAATTGCGGTGGCGGGGGGGGGGGGGGAGGCGCCTATCCCGATACTGACCTTTGTGTTCAATTTAGAGTACATGACTATTTGAATTCCTTGCTAGATATTAATCCATGGCTCCGTCAGTGAATCTATCCGATAGACCCCCTCTGCCACCTCATTTAAACCTCCTCACATGGAAAGTTAATGGGCTCAATACACCCATCAAACGGAAGAAAGTTATTACCCATTTACGCAGATATAGGCCTGACGTAATTATGCTGCAAGAGACGCACTGGGTACAGGGAGATGGCTCCATCCTGAAAGCGAGGTGGTTGGGCGACTGCGTTACTGCCTCATTTACATCCAAATCGAGAGGGGTGGTGATTCTTTTCACCCGAAATCTCCGTTATAATATTTTGGATACTTTAGCGGACCCTGAGGGTCGATTCTTATTATTAGATGTGGACAACGAAGGCTGCAGTTACACATTAGTGAATGTTTATGCGCCAAATGATACTCAGGCTCGCTTCTTTGCTAGATTAACACAGATACCTATGAGATTATTTTGGCAGGGGATTTTAACTCGATAATTAACCCTAAACTAGATAAGTCTCCTCCCATGATTAGTCCATGTCTGTTGTCATGGTATCAGCTACAGAATTTAATTAATACGCACTTACTCAGTGACCCATGGCGCGCACGTACACTCATCTCTCAAGGGCACATCAGTCTTTATCAAGAATTTTTTTTTTTTCTTATTTCTAATTTTTTGATGATACAGGTTAGAGATACTAGTATAGGGGACATCTTGATATCTGACCATGCCCCAGTGTCCATGGAATTATAGCATACATTGATGGCCTCGGCTGACCGCCTTTGGCGCTTCCCGGACTATCTATCAAATTCGGAAGATTTTAAAAAATTCTTGACTAATATGTGGACAAATTACCAAGATGATAATATTGACCACTGGGACAATATTACGCTGTTCTGGGGAGTGTCGAAGGCGGTAATGCGGGGACACATTATGTAATACACGTCCCAATTGAAACAACATTCCACCAATCAATATAACTCTCTGCAAACGTTTCAAAAGTACCAATCTCGTAATTCTACAGCTAACTTAGAGGACTATTTACATCACAGACAGCTTCTAGAATCCTTTTTAACTACAGAGGCCAGGATGAGATTGGATTATACAAAACAGATGATTTACAGGTGGGGCGACCGGCCAGGTAAATTATTAGCGACTATGTCCAAGCCGAGAGCAGGGAGGTCCTTTATAACAGCTATGAAAGACCACGCTTCTAACAGAACACTTACTGCAACTAAAGATATTATATCTCACTTACACAATTATTATAGCATACTGTATCAAGAAGTGCCAGTGAGTGTTCCATTGCAAGATCAAATTTTAACTGCCACCCAGCTTCCGATCTTAACCCAGGATGGAAGAGACATATTATCTAAAGAAATATCCGAAGAGTAAATTCATATAGTTATTAAGAGTCTGCTCTCTCACAAATCTCTGGGACCAGATGGCTTTTCTGGCATGTACTACAAATTGTTGAATACAGAATTAACACCGACCTTGCTGGAGTTATTTAACAAAATATTGAAAGATACTCTGGAATTTCCCTCCTTCACGGAGGCTTATACAACCCTTATACCTAAGATGGATAGAGATCCTTTATTGGCAGAATCTTATCGCCCAATCTCACTTTTAAATTCGGACTTTAAGATCCTGACCAAAATTATTGCTAAGAGATTGCAATTAATAATATCGGATTTATTGACATCCCACCAAGTGGGATTTGTGAGGGGTAGACACTCGGTTAGGGCAGTTCGGATGGCCGTGGCGGTGGTTCTAGCTGGATCTAAACACACCACTGCTGAGGGAATGTTACTCAGCCTAGATACTAATAATGCATTTGATACCGTAGCCTGACCTCATATGTTCTTGGTTTTGGAAAGGCGAGGCTTGGGTGCCCCATTTGTAAATTTGATAAAAATACTTTTGCACTCAACCGACCACGAGGCTTTTAGTGAATAGTATAAGAAGCGAGCCCTTGACCATGTATAGGGCGACTAGGCAGGGGTGTCCATTATCACCCTTGCTATTTAATTTGTGTATCGATCCCCTATTTAGAATCTTACATTTAGAATCTTACAAAATTGGTCAGAGTTCTGCGGGATAACAGTTGGCAAGAATGAACTTAAGATTTCTGTATTCACGGATGATGTCCTACTCTATACAGCCAACCCTAGAGAGGCCCTGCTAAAAATACTTGATAAACTTAATGAATTCAGGGAGATTTCAGGCTATACAGTGAACATGTCCAAATCTGAGGGTTTGTTTTTACACCCACACCTTCATACCCCGAGGTGGGGAAACAGACTACCATTGAAATGAGCAAAGGGAGTAATTACGTATCTGGGTGTATGATTGCCTAAAAGACTTGCGGACCTCTATAATCTTAAAATTGTTAGGCGCCGGGGTCCGCTCGTCGGTGCGGCCCGGCGCCTAGCAACCAGGGACGCCGTGCGCGTACAGCCGCCGGCTCCCTGGCAATGCTAGATGCCGGGCGCACGGAGCCGCTCTGACCTTAGCAACGGGGACGCCACGTTCAGCCGCGTTCCCCGTTGCTGGGTCTGTCCTGATTACCTCATGGTGTGCTGGCCGTGCAGCATGCAAGCTGCACGGCATTTCAGTTGATTACCCTGTCTGGATTTTGATTGGAGGGTTCCTGAATAAAGGCACCCTCAGGACTCCTTACAGACGCCGGTGATAGCTTCCTGTTTGCCTGTGTCTGCTACAGAGAGTTTCCAGTCCTGCTCTATCCGGTGGTTCCTGTCCTCAGAGATCCTGTACTCGGAAGTTTGTCATCTGTTCCTGGAGTCTGACCGAGCACCTTTAACATCTTGTGGTGTTCGTGAGTCGCGGCTCAGCCGTGTGTTGCGGCTTGTCCGCTTACTGTTTATTATTTAGTTTACTTGTGTTCTGGAGCTTTTGCGGAGGATTCCGCTCCCACAGATCCACTCTGGTATCCAGCGGTGCTGGATAGGAGTAACGGATCAGGGGATCTTTGGTTGTCCTTTTCCCTGGCGGCTAGTCCGCACATACCTTTGGTTTAAGTTAGTTAGCTTGTAACCCCTGGCCTGGTTGCTTAGTCAGAGGGCCCCTTGTTATCACCCTGTCTCGGACTTCCCCTTGTCTCCCTTTAAGACCTGCGGGGGCATCGGGGTTGGGCAGACATAATCCGCCCTTCGAACGCGGCTGCCATGGGCTCAAGCAACCATAGTCTCGCAGGGGATTTCTGATAACACGGGCGAGACAACGGAGTTAGGGTGCCAGGGGTTACTAGGCTCTCCTGCTCCTACAACCAGCTTATTTTCCCTGTACTCAGACCTCTGCCATAAGATCTCCTCTGGTCTGGAGTACAGGAATCATAACATTATCACCGGCCAGACAAAAGAAAAATTTTTAATTAACAGGAGTTAATTTTTTCACTTATTCAGTTGGGAGATTTTGTCGGCCTCATGAATCCCGCCGGTATTGGGCCAAATCCTGGCCAGCTTCTAGTTAGTCAGATTCAAGAACTTACTCAGATGGTTCAGGATCTGTCCCTCCGGGTGAGGTCACAGGAAGATCTGTTACGGACTTCCCCGAGGGTCATCCCTGAACCAAAAATGCATCTGCCTGACCGTTTTTCTGGGGATAGAAAACAGTTTTTTAATTTTAAAGAGTCTTGTAAACTTTATTTTCGTTTAAGACCAGTCTCCTCAGGTACGGAGGCTCAGCGGGTTGGAATTATTATTTATCTGCTTCAGGGGGATCCTCAGACCTGGGCTTTTGGTTTAAAGACAGACGATCCGGCCTTATCGTCTGTAGACGCCTTTTTAAAATCTTTAGGGCTATTGTATGACGACCCTGATAGAGAGGCGTCCGCTGAGAGTCAGTTGCGTGCTCTTAGACAGGGTAGGAATCCCGCAGAGAATTATTGTACGGAGTTTCGCCGTTGGTCGAACGACTGTGGATGGAATGACCCAGCTCTGCGCAGTCAGTTTCGCCTCGGCTTATCTGAATCTATAAAAGACAGTCTCCTTCAGTATCCCGCTCCTGAGACTCTCGATAAACTCATGGAGCTCTCTATTAAGATAGATCGTCGGCTCAGAGAGCGGAGGGCTGAAAAAGGGGCATCTGTCGGGTCTACTCCTTGTGTGCTTTCCATTCCTGTAGACATGGAGGAGCCTATGCAGATAGGTCTCTCCAAACTGTCTCCTGAAGAAAGAACCAGGAGGCAAAATTCTGGTCTTTGTTTATACTGTGGAGGTAAGGGACATTTTGCCCGTAGTTGTCCGAACAAATCGGGAAACTTCCTGACCAAGTGAATTGTGAGGGGGTTCACTTTGGTCTGCAGCTCATCTCCTCAAATAACTCACTGTTAGTTCCTGCTAAAGTTTCCTTTGGCAGCCTCTGTTCCTCGGTCTCTGCTTTTGTGGACAGTGGAGCTGCAGGGAACTTTATGGATTTAACATGGGCCAAGGCCTTAGGTATTCCTCAGTTAACCTTGGGTAGGTGTGTCACCATGCATGGTTTAGATGGGAGTCCCTTGTCCAATGGGGTTATTTCTCTAGGTACACCTCCTGTTTTACTCTCGGTGGGAGCCCTGCATTCTGAAAAGATTGAGTTTTTCCTTACTCATTGTCCAGCAGTTCCTGTGGTTCTGGGTCACCCTTGGCTGGCCTTTCATAATCCCATCATTGATTGGCAGTCGGGGGAGATCTTACAATGGGGTACCATCTGTAATAAAGAATGTATTACGCTTCCTATCCGAGTAGCTGCCGCCGTTCCTGCACCCATTCCTGAGGAATATCAGGATTTTGTTGACGTGTTTTCCAAGGGCAATGCGGATATTCTGCCTCCCCATAGGCCTTACGATTGTGCCATTGAGCTAATTCCTGGTGCCACGTTGCCTAAAGGAAGGTTATATGCATTGTCTGGTCCTGAAACTGTGGCCATGAATGAGTATGTGAAAGAAAGCCTTGGGAAAGGTTTTATCAGGCCATCTAAATCCCCTTTAAGTGCAGGTTTCTTCTTCGTAGAGAAGAAGGATGGTTCACTCAGACCCTGCATTGACTTTAGAGCTTTGAATAAAATCTCAGTAAAGAATACTTACCCTCTGCCGCTGATCTCTGTCCTCTTTGATCAGCTACGTTCGGCTGTGATTTTTTCTAAGATTGACCTTAGAGGAGCATATAACCTCATCTGAATCAAGTCAGGGGATGAGTGGAAAACGGCATTCAGTACTCAATCAGGCCACTATGAGTATCTGGTTATGCCATTCGGCCTGTCAAACGCTCCGGCAGTTTTCCAGGATCTCATTAATGATGTGCTCCGTGAATTTCTTGGAAGATTCGTTGTAGTCTACTTAGACGATATTTTGATATATTCTGACTCTGTAGAACAACATGTTACCCAGGTGCGTCAGGTGCTAAAGAAATTACGTGAAAATCACCTATATGCCAAACTGGAGAAGTGTGAATTTCATGTCACGGAGGTATCCTTTTTAGGGTACATTATTTCCCCTCGGGGATTCCGTATGGAACCAAAGAAGCTCCAAGCCATCCTTAGTTGGGCGCAACCCACCAACTTAAAAGCAATTCAGCGCTTTTTAGGGTTTGCGAACTACTATAGAAGATTTATTCACTCTTTCTCTGACCTAGTTGCTCCCATTGTGGCACTTACTAAGAAGGGAGCAGATCCTACCAATTGGTCATGTGAAGCTGAGTTATCTTTTCAGGCCTTGAAACAAGCCTTTGTCTCAGCCCCTGTCCTTAGACATCCCAACCCAGAATTGCCTTTCATTGTTGAGGTTGATGCCTCGGAGGTTGGAGTTGGGGCTATCCTTTCTCAGAAGGATCCAGATTCCCTTGAATTACATCCTTGTGCCTTTATGTCCAGGAAATTCTCATCTGCAGAATCCAACTACGATGTTGGTAACCGGGAATTGCTGGCTATTAAATGGGCTTTCGAGGAGTGGAGGCATTGGCTTGAAGGAGCGACCCATACCATTTCAGTTTTGACTGATCACAAAAATCTTCAATACATTGAATCTGCTAAACGACTGAATGCCCGGCAGGCTCATTGGGCTTTATTTTTTACTCGTTTCAAATTCATTATCACCTTCAGGCCAGGTTCCAAGAATACTAAGGCAGATGCCCTGTCACGCAGTTTTCTTCCAGTTCAAGACAATAGTCCTGTTACTCCCATACTTCCGTCTTCAGTCATTCGGGCAGGCCTCACACAGGATGTATTTACCCAGTTAAAGCTGCTTCAACATCAAGCTCCTGGAAATACTCCTGCTGGTCGTCTTTTTGTCCCTGAGTTTTTGAGAGCTACTGTTTTGGCGGAGTTTCATGATAGCAAGGTTGCCGGGCATCCGGGAATCGCTAAGACTTTGGAATTAGTCTCCCGCTCAGTATGGTGGCCTGGTCTTTCCAAAGACATTAAAGAGTTTGTTTTTTCTTGTCAGGTCTGTGCACAGCATAAAGTTCCCCGTTCTTTGCCTATAGGTCAACTTATGCCCTTGAATGTTCCCCTTAGGCCATGGTCGCATATCTCCATGGATTTTGTGGTGGACCTCCCTCTGTCAGCCGGATGCCGAGTCATATGGGTGGTAGTGGATCGTTTTAGCAAAATGGCCCATTTCATTGCTCTTCCCCGATTGCCATCTGCCCAGGGATTGGCAGTCTTGTTCCTCCGCCATGTTTTCAGACTCCATGGCTTACCCACTGATATTGTTTCTGATAGGGGTCCACAATTCATTGCACAATTTTGGAAGTCTTTTTGTGCTTCGTTAAAGATGAAATTATCTTTAACGTCCGGTTATCATCCCCAATCCAATGGGCAGACTGAGCGAGTTAACCAATCTCTAAAACAATATTTGCGTTTGTACTCGGCCAAACTCCAAAATGACTGGTCTGAGTTTCTTCCATTGGCGGAGTTTGCTTATAATAATGCCTGTCATTCCTCCACCAATGTGTCTCCATTTTTTGCAGTTTTTGGTTTTCACCCCAGAGCTAATTCATTTTTTCAACATTCCTCTGTCTCCTCTCTGGCCCTGACCTCTCATCTTAAACTTATTTGGAAAAAAGTGCACTTGGCTCTCAGAAAAGCAGCATTCCGGGAAAAAAGATTTTCTGACAGGCTCCGGCGGCCGTGCACTTTTAAAGTAGGAGACAGGGTGTGGTTGTCGACTCGCAACATTAAACTTCGACAAACCTCAGCCAGATTGGGTCCTAGATTTATTGGACCATTTCTCATTATCAAAAAAGTCAATCCAGTTGCTTTCCGGTTACGTTTACCAAAAACTTTACGGATCGGAAATACCTTCCATTGCTCATTACTGAAACCATATGTTTCGTCCAGTAGATTTCCTCGTAAAATATCTCAGGGGAGATCACCAATAAATGTACAGGGTCAGCAGGAGTTCTTGGTGGAGAAGGTTCTCGATTCCAAGTTGTCCCGGGGTCGGCTTTATTTTTTGGTACATTGGAGAGGTTATGGGCCAGAGGAAAGGTCTTGGGTCCTGGATGAGGATCTTCATGCCCCGAGGCTCAAAAGGGCATTTTTTCGAGAATTTCCTCAGAAACCCGGCTTTAGGGGTTCCTTGACCCCTCCTCAAGGGGGGGGTACTGTTAGGCGCCGGGGTCCGCTCGTCGGTGCGGCCCGGCGCCTAGCAACCAGGGACGCCGTGCGCGTACAGCCGCCGGCTCCCTGGCAACGCTAGACGCCGGGCGCACGGAGCCGCTCTGACCTTAGCAACGGGGACGCCACGTTCAGCCGCGTTCCCCGTTGCTGGGTCTGTCCTGATTACCTCATGGTGTGCTGGCCGTGCAGCATGCAAGCTGCACAGCATTTCAGTTGATTACCCTGTCTGGATTTTGATTGGAGGGTTCCTGAATAAAGGCACCCTCAGGACTCCTTACAGACGCCGGTGATAGCTTCCTGTTTGCCTGTGTCTGCTACAGAGAGTTTCCAGTCCTGCTCTATCCGGTGGTTCCTGTCCTCAGAGATCCTGTACTCGGAAGTTTGTCATCTGTTCCTGGAGTCTGACCGAGCACCTTTAACATCTTGTGGTGTTCGTGAGTCGCGGCTCAGCCGTGTGTTGCGGCTTGTCCGCTTACTGTTTATTATTTAGTTTACTTGTGTTCTGGAGCTTTTGCGGAGGATTCCGCTCCCACAGATCCACTCTGGTATCCAGCGGTGCTGGATAGGAGTAACGGATCAGGGGATCTTTGGTTGTCCTTTTCCCTGGCGGCTAGTCCGCACATACCTTTGGTTTAAGTTAGTTAGCTTGTAACCCCTGGCCTGGTTGCTTAGTCAGAGGGCCCCTTGTTATCACCCTGTCTCGGACTTCCCCTTGTCTCCCTTTAAGACCTGCGGGGGCATCGGGGTTGGGCAGACATAATCCGCCCTTCGAACGCGGCTGCCATGGGCTCAAGCAACCATAGTCTCGCAGGGGATTTCTGATAACACGGGCGAGACAACGGAGTTAGGGTGCCAGGGGTTACTAGGCTCTCCTGCTCCCACAACCAGCTTATTTTCCCTGTACTCAGACCTCTGCCATAAGATCTCCTCCGGTCTGGAGTACAGGAATCATAACAAAAATCACCAGGACGCTGACAGAAATCACTAGAGAGCTGGAAGGATGGAGCCATCTCTTATTGTCTTATGTGGGTAGAGCTAGCCTCATAAAAAATAGTGATGTTCCCACGTCTTCTATATTTACTACAAGCCCTACCATTACTGCTCCATCAGAAAGATTTACACGCTTTAAACAAAAGTTTTTGTAAATTTATTTGGAAATCTAAACACCCGCTTATAAATTTATTGAAACTTCAGCAATATAAACCTAAAGGTGGAATTAATTTTCCCCATATTCAATCTCACAACTATGCGGCAATTCCTAGATTTCTGCGTGATTGGTTGCATGGTGAGGAAACATATGCTAATACGACTATAGAACGTGGATTTTTGGAAAACTGTGATTTCATCAGTTTTCTACATCTCCATGACGCAGAAATTTTGGAGGACCTCCGCAATAATCCTTCCCTGTGGTCCATGTGGAAAGTATGGCATATATTTAGGCATAAAAGGAATCTGAATTCACATACTGTAATTCTCTATTTTTACCATTCTTATGTAATCCTGAATTCCAGGGACGACAGGCGGGTAATCTTTTTAAATTACTGCGTCAGGAAGACCTGGTGAATGTTGGTTCTTTTATTGATAAAGAGACTAGACGCCGACTCCAATAGTCGCAAGCATTGGAGAAATTTCCCACATTTCAGAAATTCCCTTTTGCTTATATGCAAGTTAATCATTATGCATGAAGAGTTGTAAGAGGTTTCTCAAATGATGATTGGAAAAATACCATAGATGTATTACTTGGCTCTCTACCTGCAATGAAATTAGCTATTTCAATACATTATTCACTATTGCGACCTCAGATAACACACAAGGGAACCCACACTGGGATTAGAAGCTGGACACGGGTGGTCCCTTCTCTATCCTGTGCAGATCTACTTAAAGCACTCAAGTGGTCCAGGTCCTTATTGCCAGCCATTCAACATCAGGAGATGTTCCTTAATAAATTTCACAAAGTGTACTTCTCCCCACGCAGACAATTCTTAGCGGGGATGTCTGCCTCTCCATCTTGTCCACTATGCCACTCCTCAGTAGCGGATACTTATCACTACTTTTGGAGTTGTCCCTTATTAAGAAGATTCTGGTTCCAGAGGGACAGCGAGTCACGAAAGGTTGTAAAAGACTGTTACTGATTATAAGTGCGGTCGCACACAAAACAATATTGCAGGCCTGGATTGATGTTAACCCCCCATCATTGAACATGTTTCAAGAAAAACTTTCTTTAGCATGTCTTTAGCATGGAATGGATAGAGACACTCTTGGATGGAGATAGATGGGTTAAGAAATTTATAGAAACCTAGGAAAGTTATATTGCCTCCTTTGATTTAGGTATGCGCTGCAAAGTTCATGAATCTATCAAAAGCACATACTGGTATGCAATACAATTAATTGCTGGGAATCCACCGATTAATATTAGCTCATAGATTGGAGGACGGGAAAATCTAAGGGATGGGCTGGGAACAATTGCCGCCTCTCTCCCACTCTGCTCGGCCTCTTCTGTATTCTAATATAATTTGTGAGGACAGTTGAATTTTAGCAGTATAGTTCCAAATCACAATCTCACCAAATGTGTGCAATTTCAATTATGGTTATGTATCATATTCTGTGTACTGTATAAATATATTTTGTTAGACTGCTGATGCATACTGCGTTATGCATAGCTATACACTGTTGTGAAGAACTCTGTGTTTCAATAAAAACTTTAAAATAAAATAAAATAAAAAATTAACCCTAATATACACATACGGGTATCCATTGCAATCACGTACTCCCCACCCCTAGGTTGGGCTGCGGTGTGCTGTGACCACCAAACTCAAATATACATATACAGAGAACCCTGCACTCTTCTTAGCAGGTTCATTCACCTTAATCCTTTAGTATGCATCTGAATAAACAATGGGGTTTTCTCTCTCTCTCATGCACCCCTAAGCTCATTTACTTTTAATCTGGGTCAGCTGCTGTTTAGGTGTGTTGGTGACTGTCTCACTTTAAAAGCCAGAAGTCAGTTGGCAGGTGAGCTTTAAACCAGGTAAGCACACTTGTGTAGTTGTGTTGGTGACTGTCTTACCTTTTAAAAGCCATAAGAGTAGCAGGTAAGCTTTAAACCAGATAAGCACATTTTTCCCTATGAGACAACAGTAGCCAGGTCCCCAAAAAATGTATGTGATAGAGTAGGACTTGCGGTGAAATGGGGTCCCGTGGAGTGAGCCGCAAGCTTACATGCATTGTACAATTCATAAACCAAAACCCCATTGTTTATTCAGATGTATACTAAAGCATTAAGGTGAATGAAACTGCTAAGGAGAGTACAGGGTTCTCTGTATATTTATATTTGAGTTCGGCGGGCACAGCCCACCACACCCCAACCTAGGGGTGGGGAATACGTGAGTGCACGCCTCTCCTTGGAATGGCGAGTGCAGTGGATTCCCGTATGTATGTAGGTATGCTGCAAAGCAAGAATGCATTCAAAAATAGAAATTTTAATAGTTTATTTTTATCAATTAACAATATGCAAAGTAAATGAACAGACGAGAGATCTCAATCAAATCAATATTTGGTGTTACCACCCTTTGCCTTCAAAACAGCATCAATTCTTCTAGCTACACTTGCACACAGTTTTTGAAGGAACTTGGCAGGGAGGTTCCTCCCAAACATCTTGGAGAACTGACTACAGAGCTTGCTCAAATCCTTTTGTCTCTTCATGTAATCCCAGACATGCTCAATGATGTTGAGATCAGGGCTCTGTAGGGCCATATCATCACTTCCTGTCCTTGTTCTTCCTTACACTGATGATGCAGTATAACTATCATGTGTCTTGTTATTGTGCTCAGTTTTGCCATGGTGTATGACCTGTGACATGAAACTGTCTTACACAACCTCACCTTTGTAGCAGAGTTTGGCTGTTCCTCACCTAGTTTTAAGCCTCCTACACAGCTGTTTCTGTTTCAGTTAATGATTGTGTTTCAACCTACATATAAAAATGATGATCATTATCACCTGTTTGGTATGATGGGTTAATTATACACCTGACTATAATCCCACAAAATACCTGACTTTGTGCAAGTGAACCTAGAAGAATTTAATCTGTTTTGAAGGTTAAGGGTGGTCACACCAAATATGGATTTGATTTAGATTTATCTTCTGTTCATTCACTTTGCATTTTGTTAATTTAAAAAAAAAAAAAACTTTTAACACTTCTATTTTTGAAAGCATTCATAATTACTTTGCAGCATTTTTTCCACACCTGCCTAAAACTTTTGCACAGTATTGTATATTTTTTTTATATTTTACATGGAGATGACTGTTACTGTGCTTAAAGGATGTGGTTGTCATATAGAGTATGTGATTGGAGCTGCATATATTGTATCAGTGTCCTAAAGAGAGATCAGCTTTTATAATTCATTGAAACAATATTTTGAACATATTTAACCTACATTTATGAAATAAGACTGTTTTATGTTTTTCTTTTTATATAATATTGCAGCTGTTGAAGAGATCTTGAAAATATACAGTAGATTATTTTTAAATGAAAAGCAGTGAAAGGGTCAACACAAAGTATTTTCTTTCAGTGTATTTTCCATTTAATTTTTGAAACATTTTACTTTATGTTTTGCTGATTGTATGGTAAATACTTACCATGAGAATTATTATAATAATTTAAAAATGTATATCATAAATAAAATAATAAAAAAATTACATCATATACAACATTTACATTTGCCATTTCATAAAAAGCCACTATCTGTCAGCATACATAATTCTATTTAATTTGATTTAATGAGCAACAGTTTTAAAACTTTTAATCATCTTTCTTAAATATTATTCTCATCTTTAAAGCAAGAGTTTTATTTTACAGTAGGATCATCTGCAGCTGCAAATTGATGTAATCTTTGGAAAAATTGTAAAACTTATAATTGGTGAAAGAGATTTAGGGGTACCATAGATCACTGTGTGATAAAGCCCGAGAGGCCTGTACCAAGATATATAACAACTATTACTGTGACCACCAAATTAGAAAGTGAACTTGAGAAATAGTTATACCAACCTCTGATGGCCTGAAAGCTACGTATGGCTCCCAGAGGAGACAATCTGGTGAGACAAATCAAGAGCAGGTTATAAAATTGGACATGTTTAACAGGTGGGTAAAAGGTGAGAAAACTTTCATGTCAGCGGAAGAGAAATGTAAGTTATCTTGCAGATATGAAATTTCAAAAGGAACTCCTAGAATAACTGATTAGTTCACCCACTGTGCTGTCTATGTGTTTGTAGCAAATGTAAAAAGTTTTATAGAACCCATCATGTGTCCAGAACCATTTTTACAAGATGATATCAGTTATTGGTTGCTAAACACTCAGGGGCAAACATTTGGGTTCTAAGCAATACAGTAAATGACCTTTTCCATTGAACTTCCAATTTTTAATGATTCCCTACTGTATATGAGGATTTTAAAATACTTTTAATGATGATCATTTCCACCGATATTGTTAGGGCTCCTCCCCTGGGAACCCAACCATATACTGTAAATTTTGTATGAATCGAAGAAGAGAGGAACCTAATGCACTATCATTGGCTCCCAATTGGATCATTGTCCATAGAGGTGCATCTAGTGCTACTTATCTCTTATGCACACAAACACTTACGGTAAATATATGAGATGGTGCACATAAAAACACAAACATTGTACTGCTTAAAACTACTGCACCAATAAGGGAAATACCACTAATTTATATATTTGGTGGCATTTTTAAAATCTTTCTAATTTTTTATTCTCCTAAAACTTTCTGCTTTAGACAATGGGCTCAGATTTCTTAATTTTAGATAACCCCTAATTACAGATGTGTTGACATACTTCTTTGCTTCAGTCATGCCAAATAGCACCTCTTGTTACACCAGGTCCAATGAGACTATGGGGGTCATTTCGAGTTGTTCGCTCGTTGCCGATTTTTGCTATACTGCGATTAGTCGCTTACTGCGATTAGTCGCTTACTGTGCATGTGCAAGGTTCGCAGAGCTCATGCGCTTAGTTATTTTACACAAAAGTTAGGTATTTTACTCATGGCATAACGAAGCTTTTTCATCGCTGTGCTCAGTGGCGGATCCAGGGGGGGGGGCACTCGGGCCCGTGCCCCCCCTGTCATTTGTGGCCTCCGTCCGCGGTGTCCCCCCCGGCATCGGCACCGCACAGGGAGATGACGGGCGCCCGCTGAGATTGTGTTACCAGCGGGCGCCCGTCTCCCTGCACAGCGACAGCCAGAGGCAGGAGCTCAGTACTGAGCTCCGGCCTCCAGCGCTGTCACTGTGCGGCGTGCGCTATGGGAGAGATGTCAGTCATGACGTCTCTCTCATAGTGCTGAGGAGAGGACGCCAAGAGGAGGACTGCAGCGGTCTGGAAGCGGGAACGGGGCTTGGTAAGTATGTTCTGTTTTATCTTCCTTAATGCAGCAGGGGCATCTACTGGGGGCAAACTACGGGGGACATTACTACTGGGGAGGCATCAACAAGGGGCATTACTACTGGGGGGGCATAACTACTGGGGCATTATTACTGGGGGCATCTACTGGGGGCATTACTACTGAGGGGTCATCTTTTGGGGGCATTACTACTGGGGGCAGCTACTGGGGGCCATCTACTGGGGGCATTATTACTGGGGACCATCTACTGGGGGCATTATTGCTGGGGGGTATCTACTGGGGGCATTACTACTGGGGGGTCATCTATTGGGGGCATTACTACTGGGGGCAGCTACTGGGGGCAAACTACTGGAGGACATTATTAATGGGGGGCATCTACTGGGGGACATTATTACTGGGGGGCATCTACTGGGGGCAAACTACTGGGGGACATTATTACTGGGGGTCAACTACAAAGGGGCTAACAACTGGGGGCATACTACAGGAGGGCATTACTACTGGTGGCGTAACTACAGGGGCATTACTACTGGCGGCTTAACTACAGGGGGGCCAGACTACTGGGGGCATAACTACAGGGGCCAAACTACAGGGGGATAACTACTGGGGGCATTACTACTGGGGGCTAAAATACAAGGGGGGCATAACTATAGGGGCTAAACTACAATGGGGCAAACTACAGGGGTGCATTACTACTGGTGGCTAAACTACAAGCAGGCAAACTACTGGGGGCATTACCACTGGGAGGCTAAACTAAAGTGGGCGAGGGTAAACTACTGGGGTCATAACTGCAGGGGCATTACCACTGGGGGCATAACTACTAGGGTGCTAAATGATTGGGGGCATTACTACAGGCAACATTACTACTGGGGGTAATACGAGCATTGCATAAGGGGCACCACTACTATGGGGTTTATATAAGGGGCACTACCAGTACAGTGGACATTGCATAATGAGCGCTACAACTGTGGGCATTGTATAAGATGCGCCACCTCACATGCACCGAAGCCGCACGCAAATGTACTTGCCCCTTTCATGGTGCCCCCCCCTATCATTTTCTTCTGGATCCGCCCCTGGCTGTGCTGATCGTAGTGTGATTGACAGGAAGTGGGTGTTTCTGGTCGGAAACTGGCCGTTTTATGGGAGTGTGCATAAAAACACAGGCGTTCGAGTTGCAAAACGCAGGAGTGGCTGGAGAAACGGGGGAGTGGTTGGGCAAACGCTGGGTGTGTTTGTGACGTCAAACCAGGAACGAAAAGGACTGAGCTGGTCGCAATGGCTGAGTAAGTCTGGAGCTACTCAGAAACTGCTAAGAAATTTCTATTCGCAATTCTGCTAATCTTTCGTTCGCACTTCTGCTAAGCTAAGATACACTCCCAGAGGGTGGCAGCTTAGCGTGTGCAATGCTGCTAAAAGCAGATAGCGAGCGAACAACTCGGAATCACCTCCTATGCTAGCACCTAGTGTCTTTTTTGCAACTTTTTTTGCCAAAAATGTATCTGAATCGCAGTGCAACTAGGACACACCCAGAGACTGTGCTCATGAATTTGACACGTGACACTTGTATATCTGTGTGCTCTTAATTTGCATACAAACTTTTATGATGCAGTGGCCACGGCTATTTTCCAAGTCAAGTTCCTTTGTGTTTCATGTACAGCAATGGTTCCCAAACTCGATCCTCAAATTAATCAACACAGACATAGGCGTGCGCAGAACATTTTATTAGGGGGTGCTCGATTAGAAGGGCGTGTTTAGCACCGCCTATTGGGCATGTCTAACACCACCTAATGGGCATGTCTAGCACCACCTATCAGGCGTGTCTACCACCACATATTGACACTCAATGCAGACTAAATAATATAGAGAATTGATGCACATATATATATATATATATATATATATAATCTGTTTAATATATGTTCAATTTGTATATTTTTTTACCATAGATTATATCCTAATCTCTCGAAATATATATCGATATTGAATTTGAACTTGTCCTCCTCCAAGAGGAACGCTGTATTGTGTGGCGTTGGCACATGATGAGGAGAGAGAGCGCGTGGGTGGGAGCATGAGCGGGCATGCACGCGGCATGACATCATCCCGACACATCCTACAGGTTAGAGGAACTGGGAGTAGGATTACGTCGGGTGATGCTGCACCATAAAAATGAATGACAGCCAGACTGAGCGGAGGGGGTGGCAGGAGCAATGGGTGGGAGGACAGAAATGAGCACACTCTGCGATCGCCGATACTGCAGCAGCAGGTGTGTGTGAGGGGGTTACAGACATTAGGGGGTGCCTGTGCGCACCAGGCACCCCCCTGCGCACGCCTATGAACACAGACTCCTGATGCGTCACAGTTGCAACAAATTGCAAACTAGAATGTAGAGCCAGATTTAGGGGGTAATTCAGACCTGATCGCTGCTGTGCATTTTCGCTCAGCGGGCGATCAGATCTGAACTGTGCATGCGTATGCACCGCAATGCGCTGGCAAGCCAGATGACTGCACCTGGGATTGGTGCCTAGCGACAGGATGGTGCGAAAAAAGCGATGGCAACTGACCGTTTTACAGGAGTGTCCGGAAAAATGCAGGTGGGACCAGCCGTTTTCAGGGAGGGTGTCTGACGTCAGCTCTGGCCCTGATCAGCAGGATTACATCGCAGAGGAAGAGTAAGTCCTGAGCAGAGACTGCACAAACTGATGTTTGTGCAGTTCTGCTACAAATACGATCGCACACCTGCACAGACCTATCCCCCTCCCCCTGTAGGAGGCAACTATCTGATCGCAGGGCTGCAAAAAATGCACCCTAGCGATCAGGTCTGAATTACTCCCTCAGTCCTCATGGGACCCTAGGCAAGATATCAGTTTGGGGCCCCCCTCACTCTATCAATCAATCAATCAATCAATCAATCAATCCATAGCACTATATTTTTGTCCCTTGCATTTTTGATGCCACTCACTGTTACCTTCCCCAAATGGTCCCTTCAATCACTCTGTGTTGGAATTCTCTCTACAAGTGGCATCGTACAAGTACCTTGGCACATTTAAAGTTAACCGACCGCCCACATGCAGTGTATGAAACCATTTTGTGTTTCCAAACATTTCTCATCCTAATATTGCTTTTACAAGATTGTCATTAGTCCCTAGCACAGGGATTAGCAGTGGGTGACGGGGAGAGAGAGAGAGAGAGAGAGAGAGAGAGAGAGAGGGTGATGTGGAGAGAGAGACGATGACAAGCAGGGGGTGATGGAGAAGCAGTGGGTGATGAAGAGGATAACAGAGTGATGGAGCAGGTGATAGGGAGAAGCAGTGGGTAATAGTGAGAAGGTAACAGGAAGACTCAGAGGGTGACAGAGAGTGGGTGAAAGGGAGAGGTAGAGGGTGATGGAGACAGGGTGACGGAGAGGATGATCAGCAATGGTGGACAGGGAGAGGAAGAGGGTGATGGCGAGAGGATGACAAGCAAGAGTAGACCGGGAGAAGCAGTGGGTGATAGGGTGCTGTCCATTTAAAAAAAACAAAAAAGTGCACCCTCCCAATCCCCCACTATATTTTATGTTTAAAATATATAAAAGTGCGGGGAGATCCGCTGTGTGATGTTATGATGCAGCGGATGTCATGGCACAAGCACAGTGCTCCTGTGGAAATGCGGGTGCTTAGGTTGCCTTGCGGGAAATCCAGCCCTGCTAAGATGCATTTTTGGCAAAAAAAGATCTGTCACAAAACTAGTGGCAATCATCTCCAGCTGTGTGGTATATCGTGGCTAGATGTATGAGGACACATAAAGTGAGAAAAGATGTGTGAATTCAATTAGGAAAGGTAATTCTGTGACTACATGAAAGGAGGAAGGAGTATGAAAGTGGTTATTAGTCCACGCACACCACCCAACAAAGACAGCCATGGCATGTAGGAAACAGCCAGAAAGCACTACCCAAGGCACAATTGTATTGCTGGTTGTATGGAGGGCGAGTACTCCTTATGAATGAATTCTCTCTGGAACACCAATAAGAGTAATAGATACAACTATTGATGAACCTTACATTTATCAGTACACTAGTTACCAGACCATCAAAATGACAGAACAGCATAACAGTAATGTCAGAGCTGGCAGCTATGCATGCCTGAATGGAGTAACACTTGAATTGCTCCGTCAAGCACCATCTGGTGGACGCCGATGCTCAAAACACTTTAATTCCCCCCATTTATGTGAGAAGCAGCATTATCCTTTTATTATATAGGATATGGACAAAATGACTGTGAATGGATAATAGACAACTTCCGATATCAGCTGGTACAATTACTGTTAGTCCATCTTTACTTTCTTTGGTTTCCCAACTGGAATTTCATTGTGATTTTGGAATTTACTATGATAAATTTTTAGGCTTCTAGGAAGCATTTTTAATGCCCTATTATTTACACCAAGAAATTTTTGGAACTTTTTTTATATTTTTTAAATGTTGCATGTTATGTTATGTATTGTCTAAACTGTATACTGGTATTAGGGACACATCATTTGAGGTTTGCTATTTTTGTGAATTTATTTCCAATATTTATATAAATATGTTTTATTAATAAATACATTTTAATACATTACATATATAAATAATATTATTTACTTCTGTGAAAAAGCACAATTTTAAATGTATTATATATGTAGAGGAGGTGCAAAAGAATGCTGTGGAAGCAGGTTTGCTTGTATACACTGTGGCAGAATTAATCAACTTAAAACAGGTTGAACACGATGGGCAATTTGCCTCTATTCAACCTCAAATACTATGTTACTATGTTACTATGTATGTCTGAATGTTGTGAAGCAAATACTGAGGCAGGTTTGCTGGAAAACATTGAGGTACAAAGTAGAATGCTGTGAAGCAAATGGCTGAAAGGCCAGGACAAAAGAAAGATAAAAGTGCATCCTGAAAGGTAAAGTGCTCAGTGCTTGTGTCTTACTAGCGCAAAGTGCCATCACCACTGCATTTTCAGGCACCTCTGGCTCAGGCAGCACCAGGACCTCATAGCACCTTGGGCTGCAAGCTGCC